>NW_026971026.1:0-14272 GCF_963678635.1 Symsagittifera roscoffensis
TTATCAGCTTTTAGTTTAAAACTGCACTGTGAGAACTACAACGCTAGATTTTAGTCTAGCAGAAATCGGTTCTTCCTTGAAAAAATTTTCAACGGCTCAAGGTGTCTTATTTTAATCATCAATTGAAGCTAATTGGTCAATTACCCTTTATCTTTTGAGAAGAAAATTAAGTTTCTTTCTAATAATGTCGAATTGATAATCGATTGTAAATACTTTTACAAAAACGGTTTCGAAAAATTTTTCAGGTAATTTTTGTTTTGCTGGTATTATTTTTTTGCGAATTTGTATTTTGAACAAAATTTAATAGTAGTATTTCAGCGAGCATGTCTTGCTAGAAAGTTTTCTGTTTTCAAAATAGTTCAACCGAACTCGCGCTCTCTGCAAAAAATGTTTTCAATTCAGCCGCTAAAAAGGAGGAGATGAAGAAAAAAGTATTTATCATATTTGACAGCTCAATTCCTAAGCTCTGTAGAAACTTGAAACGCATCCATTTTCGTGGTGTAACAAAATTCAGAACTAAAAGTGACCACTGACTTTCAGGTGATCTTATTCAAAAAAAAACTCAATTGAGATTATCAAAAAAGTTACAGGTGTTTCTTTTCATGCAAGTAATGAAAAAGAGTTGCAAAGGCAAAAAAATATATAGAAATCGATGGCTCCTTTTCTTCACCCTTGCTGTTCTTTTATTTGTTTTATTCCAGTTTCTTTCTTTTAAAACAAAATACACGATGTCCTGCAAAGTAAGGATGCTCATCTACATACAAGCAGAGAAGCATCCACACTATGCACTAATAGCTTGTCTTGTTGCACACACTCGTGCGGGTCTATTTTGAATGAGATAGGTTATTTTAGACTTTGAAATAAAAGGAGCCTATAATCTGCCGAAAATGATTGACGCTTTTTCAGACTCAATATTATCATCTAAATGCTGAACATCTTTTAACAAGTCACACTTATTATTATTATGATTACTGAGAACTAATTGTAGAAAGATTTAGGTGAATTATTACCATTACAGAATTATGGAACAACAGATTCAAACTGTTGGGGAATGCTTGATTTTTGGCAGCTTTCACTGTTTTTATTCAAATTTGGGAAGTATTGTAACAGCACTCGCCCTACTTTTTTTGATTGAGAACTTTGTTGTGTTTCCTTTGTAATTATTTTGTAACACTTCAAATTAGTTTCCACTTTGTAGTACTCAACACAAAAAAATTTAGCGAATATTTTTTCCGAGTCCTTGGAAAATCAATTGCAAATTAGCTTCATTCGACAAAAAATTTATGTGCGCATTCTTGTTTTCCATTTGATTTTCACATGCCAAAACAGTTGTTTTCTCAATTTGAAACTTTTTTTGAACTTACTTCGTTAGCTCACTTGTGAGCGTGCTTGTAAAGAAGGTCTGCATGTCAATTGAAATAAAACTGTAGATTATCTAGTTTGGTTCATACAACAAATTACACGGACTTAACAGTTCGTGAACTTCGTTTGAACCACTCAAGTTGCCCAAATGATATTAGTTTCTTGCGTGTTAACCAAAATTCTATAGTGATCTGATTTTATAGTAATTGTCAATGAGGTTAGCATAATGCATCATTGACTTTGAGAACTTATTTTTACTTTGATGAGATTTTGAACTTTTGTGTATTGTTGAAAAATATGATAAAATATTCTGAGTCCAAAAAATAGGCCTACAAAAAATAGACGATTTTTCTTTATTTTTCACTGTCTCGAGATGAATACAAATAAGTGAATTTGCTAAATACAGTTTCAGTAGAAGAAAAATCCTAATCACACTTTCACAAAAAGGTGCTAAATTCTTATGAAAAGGATTTTTATTGCAAAATAACATAAAAATGCACTGTGATGAAATCGATTGAGCATTTCTACTTCAATTACTGCAACCAGCCATACATGAGCTTATGCAGTGATATGTTTTGGTTCAAATCCTAATTGCTGTTGGCTAGACTTTGCTTATGTCCAAAAACTGTTCAACTTGTTGAAAATGAGATTATCAAAGTGTTGTTAAAAACTGGTACTAAACAAACTGCTCTGAAGTTAGTAGAAGCTTTTTTGTAGTCGTCTTTGTGTATTATTATAACTTTTAATTTTTTAAATTTTCTGAAAATGTTTGAGTATCGAATTTTTTTTTGAAAAATCTACCTTAACAACTCAAATGTTAAAGGATGTGGTTATTCAAGATCAAGCTTTTAATAACATAGATGTCTGCCGTTTTTGGTTTCAAGCTTTCTATTTTCTTTCAATTCCTATATTTTTAATACAATTGAGCAAATTGCTTCAACTTTGCGTGAAAAAAACTTTCGTTCGGAGGAACAGTTTTTTCACAGGTTTTGAAAAATAAATTTTAATTTTAATTTGATGCAAGTCTGTTTTTCGATTTTTTTTTTCATTAGGAACCCATTAATTCTTTGGAGAAGTCTCCTATTTGTTTTTTGCTTCAAGCGTCATTTTTTTTCTGATGTTTTCTTTCATTTTATTTGAATAATTTCTTCCTGAAAATTGATTGCGTTTGACATTTTTCATGCGATTCTTTTGAACTTGTTTAACAACCAATTTTTTTGTCGACGCGTTTTTTATTTCATTGCCAATTTTTGCAGCTTTTTGGAATTACTTTTTTCAGGAACAAGCGTTTTCAGTAAATGCATTCAAAAACTCATGCAACCTTACAAAAATTTAATTTAAGTAAAGGATAGCAAATTGGTACGTAGGTTTGTCAATTTCAAGGTTCTTCAACAGTTTTTTTTAAATTAAACAAAGAGCTAGGTTTTTGCGTTTGAGTGGAATCTTCTGAACTTGTGTCAATTGTTTGAATGGGGTAAAAAAACAACATTATTTAATTTTCCAGTAAATTACTCCACGAAGTGGACAATAAACTTTTCCGATTTCCTTTTCACCATATGAAAATTTTTTTAAAAATATTGATAAAACGTGTTCTCAATAAGTCCTAAATAATATGTATCTGAAAACTTGTAGTGAAGGACAAAAAATAGCAGTGTTTTTACATCGATTTGAGAAAAAAAAATCACAAAATGTATTATTAAAGTATAGAAAGCTCAAAGTCTGTCAAATAAGAACAACTCCAATTGGTTCAAAACACTGAACGTGATCTCTCCTAACTTGGTTACAACTCCGTGCTGCCACTGGAGAAATTATAGTTCTCAATGAAACAGTTCAAACATCCATCACAGGTCAATCAATCTAAATTTCATCCTCTATCAGAACTTATATGATTGCACATGATACGGTGCTGTAAAGTTGTTTACCAAAGCTTCAATCTTCGTTTTGATTCAAGTTTTCATTTCATTTTAGGTTTTCTTTTACAATCTATTTTCTTCCTTGCTCCCGTTTTTCGTTTTTCGTTGTTAAAAGTGGTCCTGCGTCGCACAAAACTTTTCTAAATTTACCTCCACGTCCGATGTCAATTTTATTCGTAGATATATTTTAGTTTCATTTTTTTATCAATGTATTCAACAGGCTCATTATAACATTTATAACGAGTTGCATTGGAAAACTGTTTGTCTTCTCCTGGCACCTTTTTCAATTATCCCTCCATAGCCATACCTTTCAATACGTTTTTACCACATGTTTCTTCACGAAAAAACATCGTTGATTTGAATGATCACATAACGCGGTGAAATCTTTGTCTCGCAACGTCTTTTCTCGATGATTTATATCCAAATTTTTGAATTTTCCTTTTCCACTGTCAGTATCACAAGTATCTTGTCAGTAATCAATGTTTAATTTCATCACTTTTGGCCAAATATCAAATCAATGATGACTTTCTTCAATAAAAAATTTTCTCAGAAGCCACTTTTTCTTGCATAATGTTTCCCTTCGCCATGTTTAACTTTTTCGGATTCCTCTTCTCAATGTTGAAAGAATCTACAACACATACACGATACTTACACAAGTAAATAAACAAGCAAGTGTAGCACGTAAATGTTTTGCAGGCTTTTTTGGAATATTTTCAAATGCAATTTAAAAAATCTCCTCGACGCTCAATTTAGCGAATTTATTGAAAAACTATCAACCACACCAAACGCATACGATAATCCACAAGACAACCCAAACTCAACACTTACAGCACCACCACAGTTGAATATCCAACATAATCGTCACCCTTTGTCTTTAGTACCACAAAACTCTAGAAATACATTGGCAGTAACAGAGCACAACTCTCAAAGTCATAGCTACCCACAAAGCCCAGTATCTCATATAGCACTCAACGAGCCAAATATTGACGACACTTATGAATAGACTGTAGAAAATTCACATACCACATTCTCAAAATAACCGTCTTTTTAGCAAACAATGAGCGGCCAGATTGGGTCTCTCAACCGTTCCCTTTCCTACCCAGCCAGCCTCCAACGTCACTCCCCCCTCATTTCCCTTTCCGACTTGACTTCTTATCCCTTACCCACATTCAACACTAACTCACCACACATGGATTCTGATGATTCCACACAGACCAAATTTCACGCATTTTTTCAATTCATTAATTCCGACATAGAAACCCCAGACGAATTGCAAGACTCCGAAGTCCATCCACTTTTTCGCAACCCCTCTTTCAGCCCCTTAGTTCCCAACTTCCCAATGAAATCTCCCCAGCCCCTTGTTCCTATACTGACGACACTACATCCTTTCACCAATGACCAGCGATCAGCCCGACCCATCTAGCCCCGTCAACGATGAAGAAGAGCATGAATTACATAACTTCATCACACTGCAACAACAACTTCAAAAAGCTATTTGAGCAACAATTCATCAGCTATTGCACTAGAAATCAACGTCTAAGTCCTCAAACCCATATCCCAACGAAATAAAAACACGAGCCCACAGAGTTTCCAAACATAAAAATCCCAATGCACAATCCCAACTATTCAGCCACCCATGACGAGCCCGACTGTTTCCCTTCATCCACTCCATTTAAACACTTTTTAAATTTATAACTTACCATGTTTCCCGCAATAAATTTACTACCAGACCACTAACAACCACCAAATGAACTTCGTTGATGAGTATAGCCTGTTTCCAACACTATCATGGACCTTATACTACAAATTTAGCAATTCATTAGCTGTTACCTTATACGAAAATTTTGGCTATAGCGAACTATACCAATCTCGTTTAGACAAACTAACATTTGTACTACACGAGAAATAATTCACTATTATAGGACTAAATTACACACTAAACAGATTTATAGCAACTCGAGCTAACAGTTTTTTCATTCAGAACTAAACACCATCCGAGAGCTAGAGCTTCTCTGGCCTCTGCTTTAAACTAAAAACATTATCTGCATGCTTGCAAAATTTCTCACATCAGCCGACACAATTCGCACTAATTTCCCAAATAGATTTTTTAATGAAGAAAACCATTTGTAAGTATATCTAAAAATTTGAACTAACAAATATATGAAAACACTCACCATTCTTTACAAATATCTCTCTTTCCGTTTTTAGATTTCACCAATCTTTCATAGAAAAAAAACGAACAAAACCGAAACAAAATACTAGCATGAACAAGAAAGAAAAACCCACGGTACCCAAACCAGATTAAACCCAGATTAAAACTGAATAAAATTCTATTGAAACTCACTTTCAAGTTTTTTTGAAACCAAATAAAACACTAAAAAGTCAAAAGACAAGCCCAAAACACATTATTCTTGAATTGAGAAGTGGACAACCAAAAATGAGGGAGAAAAACCTGATAAAAAATTAAATAAAAGTTTGAACACTTCAAGAGACTCTGCCCAAAGAGAAGATAAAAGTGTACTCCTGGCCTCGCCGACCAAATGGACGTCCTGAGTATGCTCTATAGCCGGCCTAAGCCACTGCGCTACAGTCATGTTTAATGACCCACACTCTGTTTTTGGCGAGAGTTGCTCTAGTGTGAGCGACTCTTTAAAATAACCGAACTAAAATAAAAACGCTTTTGCAAAAATAACTAATAACAAATCATAACTTGAAACTAACTTCAATATCAAGTGTAGATATATAAATGCAATATGATGTAAAAAATTTCTTAGAGCCAACAGAACGAGCAGCAAAAGGAGATATGAAAACTCGATTGCATTCCAATTCTGGAATGGCAAATCTACTTGGTTTGTTGCCGTAGTCACTACGCCCGAAGGATTTAAAGTATGGACTCAACATCGCAGCAAAGGAAACCCATTGAAACAGACAAATGGTCATCTCGATGTTGATCTCACATACCGATCCTGGTCACTTGGTACTTCACACTGAAAAGTCAAACTTCACCCTGCACGTAGTCTAGCTCTAAGCTTAATGAAATCGATACATCATTGCCCTGATCTGAAGTTTTGGCACAATCACCCAAGATCCATTTTTGAAACACAAGCAAACGATTTTTTTCTCTCTACCCAAACAACTACATCTCTCCTCTCTTCAAGAAGTCACTGCTCAAAACTCTAAAAGAAAACTACTTCACCTGCCCTTCACTACAATCAACAATTAAAAACTAAAAACTCTCTAAACCCCGGATCGGTGGAACCAGTTCTAAACTAATATTTATACACCATTTCTATTTTTGATAAAACTATCTCAATAAAAAATTGCTAAGCAACCAATCATATTCGATCCCTAACATTGACACTTGTTTGTAAGGGCTGAATATACATGTAGTTTCAGCACCAGAACAATTTGAAAAATCTTAGACTACAGTTGTTCTACTTCTGGATAAACTCCAAGAACTAACTCACAAAGACCAGTATACACTAGACCTATTGAGACTAGGGGTTATAAGTGTAAGATTAAGAATGGTATTAGACTAAGAAGTTGCATGACCTATCCGGTCGAAAAAAAGATAGCGTGACGAACAGACTGTGTACCTTATCTGAAATTACTCTGAGTACAGTGCCTCGTACTTAACTCAAAATGCCTATTTGTTACAGGTATAGATAGATCTTAGCTTATAAAAACAAAAAAAAAAGACTTTAGTGCTGATTTGAAATACGTGGATGAAACTCACAAACGCGTTTTATTTTTCATGTATTGTGTTTCGCCCCATAATTTCAGGCATCACTGTATTTGTCTCGACAAAAAACACTTGCTCAAGTCTTTTGAAATTGGTGAGTGCAAAAGTGGGGGGGGGGCAGAGCAGAGTTCAGCCCGGACTACGTTATAGGCCAAAAAAATGTTGCATGCAATTTTTTCTTCTGTTAATTGTTTATTTGAGACAAGCGAGTTTGCAAAAAACACAAAAAAAAAATTTTACCTCAAATTTATCTTTTTAAAATGAAAAATATGGATATCATACTACTTTGATGCACGGAAATTTGTATGACAAATAATATTTTTTGTCGAAAAACGTTTGCTATCAAAAATGATCTCATGTATCTAAAACGGTCTCAATTTTGTTTTAATTGAGCTTTAAACCAAATAAAGATAATTTTTGATGAAAAAATTCGAAAGCTAACTAAACAATTTTATGGTAATCGTTTAAAAAACATCCTTTGATGGTAATCGTTTAAAAAACATTTTTTCTTAGAATCCATATATGAATTTACTGGATAAGCATTTCCTTGTACGGACGTCAACCAGGTGTTCTTAATTATTAATTCCTCTTCCTTTTCCCACTTTGGTTTAATGTTTTACACGCTCTGGACTCTGAGCAAGGTATTTTTTGTTGTTCATTCTTGTCACATGAGATTTCTGTTGCTATTCGTGTAGGATTTCAAACATTTGGTCTTGGTCCAAATCTGTTAGCGAATGATTTCTTCATTTGGCATGAATCCACAATAATTACAGGTTGTTCTCTTCCACATCTTTTCTGCTCTCCTACTTTTATTTAGCTCTTCTCCCCTGTTTGTTCGTACTAATTCTGCGTTCAAACTATGTTTGTTGCATCTGCGTCTTTTTCCACGCCCTTTATATATTTTTTCCTATCATCCTCCTTGTGTTATTTCCATCTTTTAAGTTTTTGGTATTTGTTCAGGGGCGGATTTAGAAACGCGGATTTCAGGGGGGTGTGGGTTGGACGCTTAATATTAATTTTGAGGGGGAGGTCGCGCCAAAAAAAAACGCGACTTTTTGGTCAAAATTTTCCAAAAAAAGCCTGAAAACGCCCGTTTTGTCCTGCTTTTTTTTAAAAAACTTTGCCTACGGCGCAGAAAAACTGACCGAAACAGGGACTTTTTAGGTACACAAAATATCAAATTGGTCGACCTAAAAAAAGTTTGATGAAAAGTTTGAACTAAATTTCGTTGTTGTTGTCTGTTCCTCCAAAACTTTGGCCCCTCTGGTGTTTCGTTACATTTTGTAGCAGTTTGCAAGATCTATCTTCATTGGAGGAGTCGCAATTGTGGAGGTGGATCTTTTTTTGCTTTTTTTCATCCCCATCTGCTTCATTCGTTCTTCCTTCGTCATGTCATCTTAAGGGTTACGTTTGCTCTTAGCTTTATTAGTTTCTCGTTTCTGTACTCTTCTGATAATAAGTTTCCTAACTTTTGAATTGATTCAATTTCTTTCAATCGATTCAAAATACCTGGAAAAATAAATAGCTAGTGAATGTAACATAATCAAATTGATTGTAACCTGGATGCTGGTCAAAAAAATTCTCAACTTCAAATGTCTCAATGTTTTTTTTTAAATAAATAAATTCTGAAAATATTTAAGCTTTTTAATTGATCAATTGAAGACATACGCAAATTGTGCCGTTGTTTTTTGGTAGGATTAAACTCCTCTCAGATCTAACCAGCGATACATCTCAGAGCTGTTAAAAACCAGAAAAGTTTCCTTTTTAACTTCTGTTAAACTTACTTCCCTTTGAAATTCTTCAGTGTCCCCTAACTAGGAAACGAATTTTTCAGTGCTAAGTTCAGGGGCCAGGTCATAAAGGTTACTTGTTGTGGTTCCCATTCTGGTGGACCCAATTCCAATTATCGCATCTATGATTTTTAATATTTGTTTGTTTTCTATGAATGGTGTTGTCGAACGCTGATTCTTTATCAAAATTACGTTTAGTTTATGTTCTATGAAAGACCAATCAGCAAATTCTTTTGCCATCGCTACACAAAAAACTCCACGTCTCAGTGACATACTTCTTTATATTAACTGTTTTGGGTACTCTTCACATGCCTTTCAGTGCACGATAACCGATTCCATTGTTTCCACCATTTCGCTATCTTCATATTCAGATGCTCGCCTAGTCTTGTTTTCTGGATGATTTGTGTCTTCTTTAATCTAATTCTGAAAACTCATTTGATGGAGGACTCGTTTTTTCTGTTTTTATTAGCTAACTGCCGGATCCGAGTCGCAGGGTGAGTCTTCCATAAAACGTGTAAATATGTGATCGTAATCATTAATAGTTAAAATGTTGGTGTTCAGTTATATTATAAGGGTATTTAGAGCGAAATGGGTTGTTTTCAAGGAAAATTTGAAAAAAAGTTAGTGTATCGAGGGTTCTTGAGTTTGTGTAGTGTTGTTAAGAGTGGTAAGGCTATTGTGTGACTAATAACTGATATTTGTTGTGCCAAAAAAATTTAGTTGTGGGTTGCAAAATCCTTTCCACGTCTACATTTTGGTTTAATAAAAAATCTTTTGGTTTTTGTTCTATATGTTTGATAATCTATTTGTGAGTATTTCGTAAAGACTGTCAGTTTAGCTGTTGATTGCAGAGTTCTATTTGGAAATAGGGTAATTAATTTTGTATATGTTATAGTTAACATTGGATGAATCGGTGATATACTTTGCTGTATTGTTACTGGCTGCAATTTAACAATTTTTTCATTAGTGAGTTGTGATGAAGTTTGACTGTCTTGAAGATACAGCGTTGTATTTCGATTTAGGTTTTCTTGTGTTTTCTTGAATGTTGAATTTAGGGTGTTATCCAATGTCCTATGTTGTGTCCTTGTGTTGTGGTTCAAAGGAGTAAAATCTGTTGTCTATGGAGTTACTCTTAAATAGTTTTTATCTGCTGGAATAGTTTGAAGCGCCGAGCTGAAAATACCGTTTGGTACATCGATAAATGTATCGTGATACCATTGTGAAACCCATACCTGTTTTATTTCATCAGCTTAAATTGTGTCTTTGTCGAAATTTGTGCGGAATTGTTTTCGAGTTTTTTCTGTTCAGTCCAGATATGTGTTGAAAATATTCTATTATAAACCATGCTTTTTTTTGGAATTAATTTTTCATTCTATATCAGGTTTCTGCATCGGTGAGCTTCTTGCCTATTGAGTCTAAAATTTGTAAAAATTTAAGTGTTTCTGTTCTCACTGCTGTATGTGATGAAGAAACATACAAGATTTCGTCCGTATCTAACAATGATATCTGGCTATAGATTTTTGAGAAAACATCGTTTGTGAATATTGATTTTCTATTGTCTTATTTCGGTGTAGAGACTGATCGAGTTTTTGTCGTTTGATTTCAAAATCAGGAAATTCCTGTTGAAATGGGCTGTTGCCATTTGGAAATATATTACTGATTAAATTGTGGCAAAATTGAGATGTTCTCCTGATGGGTCACTGGTGGATTCAATGACAAATGGGAGGATTAAATGGCTATTGATGTTATCTGTGTTTTGAATCACTTTTTTGCGGTATGACAGTTAGTGGATAAGTTTTGATATGACTTATAGGTTGATTCCAGTTATACAATCCTCTTGTTTTCCTGTTAAATGTGTTTTTTGTTCTTCTTTTTCTGTTTATAGATGGTGCTGTTGCAGCTTTTGTTTCAGAAAAAAAGTCAATGGTCTTTGGTCAATAGGCCTCGGAGGTTTTGGTGGTGTCGTATAGTTGTTGCGTCAGACTAGGAAACTGCGTTTCGGTTTCTTGAAAATGGGTTTATGTTTTGATACGTTTTTTAGGGATTATTGTCTTTTTTTGGTTTGCTTTATCAATCAGATTTATCCTATCTTGTGTTTGTGGGTTGTAATAGCAAAATTGTATCCAATATCTAAAATTGAACAATTCTCCAAGAGTTCTTGAGTATCGAGGGTTCTTGAGTTTGTGTAGTGTTGTTAAGAGTGGTAAGGCTATTGTGTGACTAATAACTGATATTTGTTGTGCCAAAAAAATTTAGTTGTGGGTTGCAAAATCCTTTCCACGTCTACATTTTGGTTTAATAAAAAATCTTTTGGTTTTTGTTCTATATGTTTGATAATCTATTTGTGAGTATTTCGTAAAGACTGTCAGTTTAGCTGTTGATTGCAGAGTTCTATTTGGAAATGGGGTAATTAATTTTTTATATGTTATAGTTAACATTGGATGAATCGGTGATATACTTTGCTGTATTGTTACTGGCTGCAATTTAACAATTTTTTCATTAGTGAGTTGTGATGAAGTTTGACTGTCTTGAAGATACAGCGTTGTATTTCGATTTAGGTTTTCTTGTGTTTTCTTGAATGTTGAATTTAGGGTGTTATCCAATGTCCTATGTTGTGTCCTTGTGTTGTGGTTCAAAGGAGTAAAATCTGTTGTCTATGGAGTTACTCTTAAAAAGTTTTTATCTGCTTAAATTGTGTGAAGCGCTGAGCTGAAAATACCGTTTGGTACATCGATAAATGTATCGTGATACCATTGTCAAACCCATACCTGTTTTATTTCATCAGCTTAAATTGTGTCTTTGTCGAAGTTTGTGCGGAATTGTTTTCGAGTTTTTTCTGTTCAGTCCAGATATGTGTTGAAAATATTCTATTATAAACCATGCTATTTTTTCGGAATTAATTTTTGATTCTATATCAGGTTTCTGCATCGGTGAGCTTCTTGCCTATTGAGTCTAAAATTTGTAAAAAAATTAAGTGTTTCTGTTCTCACTGCTGTATGTGATGAAGAAACATACAAGATTTCGTCCGTATCTAACAATGATATCTGGCTATAGATTTTTGAGAATACATCGTTTGTGAATATTGATTTTCTATTGTCTTATTTCGGTGTAGAGACTGATCGAGTTTTTGTCGTTTGATTTCAAAATCGGGAAATTCCTGTTGAAATGGGCTGTTGCCATTTCGAAATATATTACTGATTAAATTGTGGCAAAATTGAGTTTGTCCTCCTGATGGGTCACTGGTGGATTCAATGACAAATGGGAGGATTAAATGGCTATTGATGTTATCTGTGTTTTGAATCACTTTTTTTGCGGTATGACAGTTAGTGGATAAGTTTTGATATGACTTATAGGTTGATTCCAGTTATACAATCCTCTTGTTTTCCTGTTAAATGTGTTTTTTGTTCTTCTTTTTCTGTTTATAGATGGTGCTGTTGCAGCTTTTGTTTCAGAAAAAATGTCAATGGTCTTTGGTCAATAGGCCTTGGAGGTTTTGGTGGTGTCGTATAGTTGTTGCGTCAGACTAGGAAACTGCGTTTCGGTTTCTTGAAAATGGGTTTATGTTTTGATACGTTTTTTAGAGATTATTGTCTTTTTTTGGTTTGCTTTATCAATCAGATTTATCCTATCTTGTGTTTGTGGGTTGTAATAGCAAAATTGTATCCAATATCTAAAATTGAACAATTCTCCAAGGGTTCTTGAGTATCGAGGGTTCTTGAGTTTGTGTAGTGTTGTTAAGAGTGGTAAGGCTATTGTGTGACTAATAACTGATATTTGTTGTGCCAAAAAAATTTAGTGGTGGGTTGCAAAATCCTTTCCACATCTACATTTTGGTTTCATTAAAAATCTTTTGGTTATTGTTCTATATGTTTGATAACCTATTTGTGAGTATTTCGTAAAGACTGTCAGTTTAGCTGTTGATTGCAGAGTTCCATTTGGAAATGGGGTATTTAATTTTTTATATGTTATAGTTAACATTGAATGAATCGGTGATATACTTTGCTGTATTGTTACTGGCTGCAATTTAACAATTTTTTCATTAGTGAGTTGTGATGAAGTTTGACTGTCTTGAAGATACAGCGTTGTATTTCGATTTAGGTTTTCTTGTGTTTTCTTGAATGTTGAATTTAGGGTGTTATCCAATGTCCTATGTTGTGTCCTTGTGTTGTGGTTCAAAGGAGTAAAATCTGTTGTCTATGGAGTTACTCTTAAATAGTTTTTATCTGCTTAAATTGTATGAAGCGCTGAGCTGAAAATACCGTTTGGTACATCGATAAATGTATCGTGATACCATTGTCAAACCCATACCTGTTTTATTTCATCAGCTTAAATTGTGTCTTTGTCGAAGTTTGCGCGGAATTGTTTTCGAGTTTTTTCTGTTCAGTCCAGATATGTGTTGAAAATATTCTATTATAAACCATGCTATTTTTTTTTGGAATTAATTTTTGATTCTATATCAGGTTTCTGCATCGGTGAGCTTCTTGCCTATTGAGTCTAAAATTTGTAAAAAATTAAGTGTTTCTGTTCTCACTGCTGTATGTGATGAAGAAACATACAAGATTTCGTCCGTATCTAACAATGATATCTGGCTATAGATTTTTGAGAATACATCGTTTGTGAATATTGATTTTCTATTGTCTTATTTCGGTGTAGAGACTGATCGAGTTTTTGTCGTTTGATTTCAAAATCGGGAAATTCCTGTTGAAATGGGCTGTTGCCATTTCGAAATATATTACTGATTAAATTGTGGCAAAATTGAGTTTGTCCTCCTGATGGGTCACTGGTGGATTCAATGACAAATGGGAGGATTAAATGGCTATTGATGTTATCTGTGTTTTGAATCACTTTTTTTGCGGTATGACAGTTAGTGGATAAGTTTTGATATGACTTATAGGTTGATTCCAGTTATACAATCCTCTTGTTTTCCTGTTAAATGTGTTTTTTGTTCTTCTTTTTCTGTTTATAGATGGTGCTGTTGCAGCTTTTGTTTCAGAAAAAATGTCAATGGTCTTTGGTCAATAGGCCTTGGAGGTTTTGGTGGTGTCGTATAGTTGTTGCGTCAGACTAGGAAACTGCGTTTCGGTTTCTTGAAAATGGGTTTATGTTTTGATACGTTTTTAGAGATTATTGTCTTTTTTTTGGTTTGCTTTATCAATCAGATTTATCCTATCTTGTGTTTGTGGGTTGTAATAGCAAAATTGTATCCAATATCTAAAATTGAACAATTCTCCAAGGGTTCTTGAGTATCGAGGGTTCTTGAGTTTGTGTAGTGTTGTTAAGAGTGGTAAGGCTATTGTGTGACTAATAACTGATATTTGTTGTGCCAAAAAAAATTAGTGGTGGGTTGCAAAATCCTTTCCACATCTACATTTTGGTTTAATAAAAAATCTATTGGTTATTGTTCTATATGTTTGATAACCTATTTGTGAGTATTTCGTAAAGACTGTCAGTTTAGCTGTTGATTG
>NW_026971027.1:0-72966 GCF_963678635.1 Symsagittifera roscoffensis
TTTTCCTTTTGTTTTCCCAGCTTTTTATCATTTTTTTTTCACTTTTACTAAATTCCTACAGATCGTGTGCGCAGCAACTTCGGAAAAACGTCATAATTTTAATTAGCCGAAAGATCTTTCCATATTCAATTAGAAGAATTTGATAAAACGGTTGCTCTTCCTTTATTAAATATGGCCGTCAAGTTTTTTTCGCACATTTTGCTTTTCATTGCTTTCATGAAAAAATGGTTGGAAAATTTTTAACGTATAAGCTTCTTTTTGGCGGATCACGTGGGAAATGAGATAGGGTTTGGCTTGTTTTTAGGTCAAATCGAACACTGTTTTCTCGAAGCTTTGTAGACTACTTGTTCATCTTTTAAGATCTCTTTATCAGATATATGTTTTTTACAATTCTGAGAAACTGTTTTGACACATTCTTATCTTCTCGTTATCGATAAGTATGTCTTCAAGCTCTTTCAACTGAGTTTTCTGGCAACTGCCCTGTTCCTTAAGACTACTTCATGTTATGTGATGACACTTTGTATTCATATTCTAATATTTTAGATTGCATTTCAACGTTACCGTTTGCTGCAAATCTGCAAGAAACACAACATCTTAGACTAAGTTTTGGACAAAATTCCAATTTTGATATTCAACATTAAGTTGATGATTTTTATTATGCTTTGTACGTTCTTGTTGTGACTTTGATGTTTATGGTTTGTTTACTGGAGTTAAGACGCGAGAGCTGTGTTTCTCCTTCAAAAAGCCGACATAATTTTTCATGACTTTCGGACTACCAAAAGAGGTTAAGACTACTAATTATAGTTTTTCTCAAGTTTTTGCCCAATTCATTCAACATAAACACAGACAAAAATCCTAATTATATCTTATAACTCAAACATCGTTGCTTTCATTATCTTCTTTTTTTTTCGTCAGTTCCGTCATCTCATAGTTTTTTTTTCTCATTAGTCATAACAAGGCTCTGTCTTGATGTGTTTTTTTCGATGATATTTCGTTGTTTGATTTTGTTTTATACATTGTAGCCAAGTCCTTTTTTCTCTCATTTAGCGTTTTTTAAAACAAAAAATTTTGCTTTTTCGTTTTTAATTCTGGTTCATAAAATTACATTCTCTTTTTGTAACTAAACCTCTACAATGTAAAACAAATTTTTTTTTTCGTTAAATATTTTTGCAAGTATCATCCCTACGTTAGCTTTCAATGTTGTTTAGAAAAAAACGGAAGGCAATTTTTAGAATATTTACTGATGGTTTTGTACTGATCCAGTTAGCGATCTCCTGTGAAACTTTCTGAGTGTTGAATGCCCCTAAAAACTAAGCCTTAAGAGTAATTCTCAAGTAGTTTTGCATGCTTGAACAGTTGAAAAAAGAAACTTCGAAGATTGATGTTTTTTCACTTTTTATTTCTTTCAAGGTTCCCAGTTTAAAAGAAGGAAGGCGGAAAACAACGCGTAGGCTGACCATGCAGCGTAGTGCAACTTCTTATTTTATCGTTTAGGCTTCAATTTTTTGGTCTCGTCCTCAAAATATAAGATATGAAAAAAAAATAATTGGTTATTTAAAAAATGAACCGTGCTCTAAGATTTCAGTTTTCATACGACACGTTACCCGATATTTAGAATGTTTATGGTATCCAAGTTTTGAAAAATTCTTTGGAAATTGTTAGGTTGTCATAAAACACAATATTGCTAACTTTTCACTAGAATATTAATCCTAGGTTGGTGTTCTTTAAAAACTATTAAGTTCAAACATCAACTGAACTGTCAACGTAACTTATGTGCCAATTCAAAAGTTATCGGTTATGTATTTAAAAAATATATATTTTTATTATCGATCTACACTAACCTAAAAAGTTTATTACAAGATAATCAATAGTACATCATCGTCCCCTTGTAATATTAATAACTGTCACTATTTTTTTCAATTTCAATTTTTAGTCCCGGAATGGTCTCTTATTGCAATTGTCACTTGATAATTCATGTCTTAACCCAAAAAAAATCATAGTGTACAAAAATTACAGTTGTCACTGCAACTTGGCTCAATATGAGTTGTACTCTATGCGCTCTTCCAACCTTTCCCTTTTCCTTCCTTGTTGCAAAAAACTTTGGACAAAAAAATATAATAAGTATGTATATATCTATAAACTGAGTTGTATATGAAATAAAGACTTATTGCTTTAAAACAAACAATGAGAAATCATACGAGTCACGAAACGTTTCCAAACATCATCAAAAACATATACAAAATTCGAAGCACTGCCCTTAAAAATTGTTCTAAAAACTAACTGTGCAATACAAATACAGAAGAACCACCCATGGTAGATTTTGAGTTTTGCATTAGAACTCATGTCATCACTTCTATAACTTGATTGAATTTCTAAATTGTTTTTTGACAAATGTTGTTGCATTTAAAGGACGGACACAGAGAGGATCTGCGAAACATAACATTTTTCGGAGAACAATGAACCCCAGAGAATGGAATGTGAGGTGGGAAATTGTCGGCTGCAAATCCTACAAGAATGTTATGTATCGGATGTTTACTTTCAGGAGGTCAGGCGTAATAAATACATCGGATAAGCGTATAACCAAAAGAAGTTCCAGATTTGCTGTCAAAGTGTTTGAGAATTGAAAAAAAATGAGCAATTGGAGAGTCGAGTGAAACTGAGCTATTAGTAAGTTCTGGATGCAAGAAGTCTTGAGCTACTGTGCTGCTGATAGTTATCCAGATTGATTATCAGCCCACAGTGGAACAAACACAGCGCTGATGTTTCTTGTTGACCCTAAGCTTCTTATTTTGAAGTGAATATCCTCTCATTTTTTTCTGGAAACATTCAATGTCCAACAAAATTATCCAAGATCTCATTTTCTCTAAATCAGTTACAAAAATTGTGAAAATAATCAGGACTTGATACACAAATTATTTATTATCTTCTTGAAAATGCGTTGCTACATAGTTACAATCATTTGACCTTAATTAAGAAGTGTTTGAAAAAATAGCTACGCAAAAAAATTCAAATAGTCAACTTTCGATAAATATCCACAGTTCTTTAACAGAAGTTTTGCATTTTTGCAAAAAAATTGCCATTCATTTTTTCATAGTTTAAATTTTGAATTTAACTGCGAATGGTATTTCTTACTATATACCAAGAAAATTTAGAACGATTTCTATTGATGGTTTCACGATATTTTGAGCTCGATTGTTGCTGTGTTGCTGGTCTTATCAACAATCAGAACCTTTGAATTATTTGGAAAATGAGATTCTTTAGTTAGAAAACATGTCACAAAAAATAGTGGTTTGTCCTTTGATTGATTTGCTATATGTGCCATTCCCCCGGATTGGCACAGCGGAACCTTCCGTCGCAGCAGGAAACAGATGTTAGAGGACTTAGTGGTCGTGTATGGTTGAAAAGAAGGCTAGATTTTTCTGGAATTTCTTGTTTTTCGAAAATTATAATTGCGACGTTATATTTCTGAGAAATGCGAAAGACAAAAGTCGGACGAAAACGATATAAAAAACGAAGCCTCTAATTGTGACGATCGCGCAAGATACGACAACTAACTTGAGACAAACACAAGAAAGAGGCATCAGTGGGGAAGAAGGAAGGAGCAGTACCCTCACGTGCTGTTTCGCGTGCTATTTCATTAAAACTTAAAAGGTGGGAGAGCACAATTGGCGCGGTCCGATTGCTCTCTCCATCGATTGCGAATTTCCGAGTTAAGGGTCTGAATTTGGGTCTTTTGGTGCAAAGGAGGGTAAATTAACCTTGATTAACGGCTACAAATAGAATATCATCCTTACTATAAATAACTTATCTCCTATTCAGACCCGAGAAACAACCCAATTTTGTCGAAAGTTACTGATTTTCGACCAAACTGTCAAACCCCAAAATTTCAGATATGCGAGCTTTTACGAACAGCAAGAAGTTTCAGCACAGTGAACTTCTAAGTAGTTCGATCCCCCTAACTAAAAAAACCGCGCGGAAAAAGACTTAATAGAAAATGGCGTAAACAAAATTTTTTTGATCAAAACTTTTGTAGTTTTCCGGTAAGTTTTGAGGATCGAGTTTTTGAAATTTTAGAGTTAGAGCGATAAAAGATTTGTGCTAGGATCGTGCTAGCATAACTTGCTCGGCTGTTAGGCTGTTTGGTAGTTTTTGGCCAAATGTTTGTTTCCAAACCAATTTTGATCCGGTTTTTTGCATTATTCCAGTGCCGTGAAGGATTATACGCTCGTTTTAATTATTTTTAGGCACTTTCACTAAGAATTGCGGAAAAAGTCTTTCAGAACCTGCATAGATGGTGAAAAAAGGTCATTTTGATGAACACTTTTTTGGCAGTTTCTCAAAGACGGAATAATTTTGATACCATGAGTCGATTTTTTTGATCACTTTCCCAGACCGCGGCCGTTTATGTGTCGATAATTTTAGGGAAAATTTTTTTTTAGAATTTGTTTGTTCGGAGGATCAAGTTTTTGCGGCAGAAGTTTTATAAGATCACCTTTTTATCCTACTGGGTGGCTTGGCCGAGTAAGCCAACCTAGTCATAAGTCACATAGAGTGCAATTGGAGGCTTTAAAGCGGCAAATCATCCTTTTTCTCGAGTTTTGGGGAACCATCCGAGGAATAGTCAGCTAAGCCCCTTAGCAACCCTCCTTACTAGAAATTTTCCACGCAGACCTCCTGAGAAGTTAAAATAACCCTACGGAGTGAATTTGGCTTTTTTTGACACTTACTGAGACTAGTTGGAGATACTTTTAAGTATGACTTGAAAAATTTAGAATTTTGAAGGAACCCTCCAAAACAACCATTCGGAGCGCATTAAGCCTCTTATTGACCCTCCGTAATGAACTAAAGGGGACCCTCGAAGTTACTTAGGTGACTAAGGTACCCTCGAAAGTAACCCACCGGAGTAAGCTAAGTGTCTTAACAACCCTCCGAAATAACCCTCCGGAGTAACTTGAGCCCTTTAACAACCCTCCTTAGTGAAGAATTAGAGGCACCCTGAGGAGCAGTTCGAACATCGTAAATATCCATTTAAGGCCGGAATAGAAAGGTCAACTACTATCGGGGTGAAAAACTTGAGAACTTAGGAGCCCAGTTGGTCTAGAAATTTGCGATCAACTTTGGATTCTAGATCGGGTTTATCAGAGGTACCCGAACCAATTTTTTTTCGATTATTGTTTTGGTTGTGTGGTTGCCTTGAGCTACTTAATAGGAGAGCTCGGACAATCCGGGATCATACAAAAGAAGACTTCGGTGAGTGTATTAGGCAATAAACACTCACTAGAGAAGAAAAATTGTTTCCTGCTCTCGTGCACTTGGAGCGGCCCGGGTGTCGGAGAGCTTTTTCGTAGAATTTAGAAATTTTCTCTCAGAGGTTGCCTTGAGCTACTTAGTAGGACAGCTCGGGCAATCACAGGATACCTAAAAGGAGACCTCAGTGAAGTACTAAATAGGAGACACTCACTTGAGAAGACAGTGTCCTGGGCTTCGTTCTTTTGGCGCGTTCCAATTGAGGGAAGTCTTTTCCTTTAAGACTAATTTTTTATTTTCTGTTAGTGAAACCATCACTGCTCTTTTATAAAAAATTGCTCGATCCTAAAAGAGGTAGTGATTTGATACATCTGTAGCGGTAAAATTGATACTGAACAAGAAGATCGCTGTCACCTATAGGGTGTTCTTATCTAGTTATCAATTGTGTTTTTTATGTGTTATTGTATTATCTTGAAAAGATTTTTTGATATTGTTATACCAGGTAACTGCGTTGAGTTGGTAACATCTTCACAGTAAGCAGGCTCTTTGTGTAGCTTGAGCTGAGTTACTTATAGTATCTCTACGAGATTGATGGTATACTTTTGATATTAGAGAACTCGAATGAGTAGACTTGAGCAAATTTTTTCGAATTTGTTTTTGAAACTTGTGCATTGCCGTTAAATTTTTTTATAATGTAGCATGCAGCGCAAAGACTCGGGGACTCCACGAAAATTTAAAACACGGCGTAGCCGATTCACAATTAGCAGCATTTCCGACGTTTTTTTCTGATGAAGCAACAACTAAATGTCAAGCTGGTCTTTCAGTGAGCGGAATGAAACTCAGAAGTGAGAAGAACCTCGATGGCAACCAAGGGCGAATTGCTGAGGCCGGACCGGCGAGCCAGACACTTACGCACCCCTTCGAGGGCTAGCAAACGCTGATCCGGTCCGACTACCACCATCACGCGGACCTGGAAGAGCCAGGCGAGGACTTTGGAAGGGAGGAAGTTGAAAGAGAAATCGAACCGCGAGAAGAACTATTGTTCAGGGGAATGCCCAAATCAGAGACTAAGAGTAACAGGTGGATAAAGGAACGATCATCTCTAGTCAAGCAGAGCCAGAATGCGGTGATGTCAAGTATAAACCCGAGGAAGGAACCAACGAATTCGAAAGCCAAGAAAAGCTGGAAGTCTTTGTATGATGAGCGCATGGCGTCACTTCAAATTGAGGGTTTATCTTCCAGTTATGATCATCCGTAGATAGCTCATTCGGATGTGGACTTCACGCCGAGCCAAAGGAATGAGTGAGAGCTCGCCGACCAGGACGATGTCTTATGGGATAACCGTAGGAGTATCCTCGACGTTCGACAGCTTGATGATACCGATGGGCACGCATAAGGGCGGCGCGTCATCAAGTAGCAGACTACAATCTCAGTTGACCTCATCTTCTTTGGGTCTCACCCCGGTGTCGGGGCGGCTGGCGATCTAATGACATGTTTGCTGGCGTAATGAAAGGCCTTAAGAGCTGCGACGGGACATGACTAGGAGAATAGACCGAGTCAAAAAGGGAGCTCACCAGGGTCAAGATAAATTGCGAGATGAGCTAACAAACGTGAATTCACAGGCGAGAGTCGATCATGCCCATTTAATTCGTAACACCGATCAATGCCTAGCGGAGAACTTGGCTCAAGCAACCAAGGAGTCAGCAGAAACAGAAGTTAGGATGACAAGAGAGATCGAGCGACTGTTGAACGATCATGACAGCACTTGTGCTCACACGATGACTAGCCTGGAGAAAAGGTTGGAAGCCAAATCTGTCCTGATGATTACGAATCTAAACATAGGGAGCGACGCAGGGCAGCCCCATTGAGGCCATGTTGGACAAACCCGGCTCCGCTGGAAGCGGATGCCACCCCGGAGACACGGTTGCACACTGTGTTACAAGTCAGATCAGTTCCAGATCTGACTACAGTTTCGCAGGACACAAAGATGTACGCCTCAATGTTTGAGCCTCTGAAAAGATCTCTTGAAACAGTCATCACCAAACTCTTGAAGTCAACTGAGAGAGGAGAGAAGTCAAGAAAGACACCCAAAAAGCCGAAGTTATAAAAACACGAAAGCATCGACACCTGAATAGAGGTGATGAATTTACATTGAGAAAGAGGGTCTCGCAAAAAAACAGGAATGCAGCGCATTGACTATCGACATAGAGGGTACCGCGCTAAGTTGTGTAATCGCGAAAAGAACTAATGAACTAAGCCTAGTCACAAAAGAAAGAGGAGAGAACAGACACCTCACAACCAAAAAGATGGACACCTTAACTGATAAAGCTATTGCATCGAGCCTGGAGGCAGAGTCAACCGGCGCGCGCAAGAATTGGCCACCAAAGAGGTGGAGCAACGGGTAAGGTCAGAGTTAGAGAACACAGAGCAAAGTGAGAAGTTTGACTTTCTAGGAAGATCGACGAAGGAAGAGGATAACCAGAAACCCATGAAGCAGGGTCTAAAGCTGATCGTCATCTCGGGGAAATCCTTCGGCATGTCAAGAGAAGGGACGAAGATAATTTCTATCAAATCGGTCGCGTGCTATCAAGTGGTGAAGAACTTGATTCAGCCGTCGGATATCACTCTAGTACACATGGGCATCTACGAGGATTACTTGAGAGAAAAGGATCCCAAATTGGACCGAAGAGCAGTGAGGTCCAAAACTAATGAAAGTAGATGTACATCACATAGAAGTCCATGGCCCATATCCGATCTTAATTAACTTGGATGGGATAAAAATTTACACCAAAGCTCATGTGACTGTTACAGTTGACCAGGTACGTCGAAACTACATTGGTCGAGAAGAGCTTAGGGTCCGACGAATCGGACACAACGCCATGCTCGAACAGGACGCCGTCCACATAGGCGGTGAAGCCGATCTGGACGCAAATGTACTGGACGTGCAGTGTAGAGAACTCTTCGTGAAGGGACTATTAGACAACGGAGCAGTGGTCAGTGTCATGCCTGTGAGCACCTGAATCGACATGGGTTTCGATAGGTCTGATTTGATTGCGACTAACATCAGACTCGCAGCGGCTAATCAGGGTGCAGTTCACGTGACCGGAAGGGGCCCTATCATCTCGTTGCAGCTATGAGGGAGACATCTATGGATGAGTTTCCTGGTCGTCGAGAATCTTAGGACCAGTTCATCCTAGCACTTTTTATTTCTTTCAAGGTTCCCAGTTTAAAAGAAGGAAGGCGGAAAACAACGCGTAGGCTGACCATGCAGCGTAGTGCAACTTCTTATTTTATCGTTTAGGCTTCAATTTTTTGGTCTCGTCCTCAAAATATAAGATATGAAAAAAAAATAATTGGTTATTTAAAAAATGAACCGTGCTCTAAGATTTCAGTTTTCATACGACACGTTACCCGATATTTAGAATGTTTATGGTATCCAAGTTTTGAAAAATTCTTTGGAAATTGTTAGGTTGTCATAAAACACAATATTGCTAACTTTTCACTAGAATAGTAATCCTAGGTTGGTGTTCTTTAAAAACTATTAAGTTCAAACATCAACTGAACTGTCAACGTAACTTATGTGCCAATTCAAAAGTTATCGGTTATGTATTTAAAAAATATATATTTTTATTATCGATCTACACTAACCTAAAAAGTTTATTACAAGATAATCAATAGTACATCATCGTCCCCTTGTAATATTAATAACTGTCACTATTTTTTTCAATTTCAATTTTTAGTCCCGGAATGGTCTCTTATTGCAATTGTCACTTGATAATTCATGTCTTAACCCAAAAAAAATCATAGTGTACAAAAATTACAGTTGTCACTGCAACTTGGCTCAATATGAGTTGTACTCTATGCGCTCTTCCAACCTTTCCTTTTTCCTTCCTTGTTGCAAAAAACTTTGGACAAAAAAATATAATAAGTATGTATATATCTATAAACTGAGTTGTATATGAAATAAAGACTTATTGCTTTAAAACAAACAATGAGAAATCATACGAGTCACGAAACGTTTCCAAACATCATCAAAAACATATACAAAATTCGAAGCACTGCCCTTAAAAATTGTTCTAAAAACTAACTGTGCAATACAAATACAGAAGAACCACCCATGGTAGATTTTGAGTTTTGCATTAGAACTCATGTCATCACTTCTATAACTTGATTGAATTTCTAAATTGTCTTTTGACAAATGTTGTTGCATTTAAAGGACGGACACAGAGAGGATCTGCGAAACATAACATTTTTCGGAGAACAATGAACCCCAGAGAATGGAATGTGAGGTGGGAAATTGTCGGCTGCAAATCCTACAAGAATCTTATGTATCGGATGTTTACTTTCAGGAGGTCAGGCGTAATAAATACATCGGATAAGCGTATAACCAAAAGAAATTCCAGATTTGCTGTCAAAGTGTTTGAGAATTGAAAAAAATGAGCAATTGGAGAGTCGAGTGAAACTGAGCTATTAGTAAGTTCTGGATGCAAGAAGTCTTGAGCTACTGTGCTGCTGATAATTATCCAGATTGATTCTCAGCCCACAGTGGAACAAACACAGCGCTGATGTTTCTTGTTGACCCTAAGCTTCTTATTTTGAAGTGAATATCCTCTCATTTTTTTCTGGAAACATTCAATGTCCAACAAAATTATCCAAGATCTCATTTTCTCTAAATCAGTTACAAAAAATTGTGAAAATAATCAGGACTTGATACACAAATTATTTATTATCTTCTTGAAAATGCGTTGCTACATAGTTACAATCATTTGACCTTAATTAAGAAGTGTTTGAAAAAATAGCTACGCAAAAAAATTCAAATAGTCAACTTTCGATAAATATCCACAGTTCTTTAACAGAAGTTTTGCATTTTTGCAAAAAAATTGCCATTCATTTTTTCATAGTTTAAATTTTGAATTTAACTGCGAATGGTATTTCTTACTATATACCAAGAAAATTTAGAACGATTTCTATTGATGGTTTCACGATATTTTGAGCTCGATTGTTGCTGTGTTGCTGGTCTTATCAACAATCAGAACCTTTGAATTATTTGGAAAATGAGATTCTTTAGTTAGAAAACATGTCACAAAAAATAGTGGTTTGTCCTTTGATTGATTTGCTATATGTGCCATTCCCCCGGATTGGCACAGCGGAACCTTCCGTCGCAGCAGGAAACAGATGTTAGAGGACTTAGTGGTCGTGTATGGTTGAAAAGAAGGCTAGATTTTTCTGGAATTTCTTGTTTTTCGAAAATTATAATTGCGACGTTATATTTCTGAGAAATGCGAAAGACAAAAGTCGGACGAAAACGATATAAAAAACGAAGCCTCTAATTGTGACGATCGCGCAAGATACGACAACTAACTTGAGACAAACACAAGAAAGAGGCATCAGTGGGGAAGAAGGAAGGAGCAGTACCCTCACGTGCTGTTTCGCGTGCTATTTCATTAAAACTTAAAAGGTGGGAGAGCACAATTGGCGCGGTCCGATTGCTCTCTCCATCGATTGCGAATTTCCGAGTTAAGGGTCTGAATTTGGGTCTTTTGGTGCAAAGGAGGGTAAATTAACCTTGATTAACGGCTACAAATAGAATATCATCCTTACTATAAATAACTTATCTCCTATTCAGACCCGAGAAACAACCCAATTTTGTCGAAAGTTACTGATTTTTGACCAAACTGTCAAACCCCAAAATTTCAGATATGCGAGCTTTTACGAACAGCAAGAAGTTTCAGCACAGTGAACTTCTAAGTAGTTCGATCCCCCTAACTAAAAAAACCGCGCGGAAAAAGACTTAATAGAAAATGGCGAAAACAAAATTTTTTTGATCAAAACTTTTGTAGTTTTCCGGTAAGTTTTGAGGATCGAGTTTTTGAAATTTTAGAGTTAGAGCGATAAAAGATTTGTGCTAGGATCGTGCTAGCATAACTTGCTCGGCTGTTAGGCTGTTTGGTAGTTTTTGGCCAAATGTTTGTTTCCAAACCAATTTTGATCCGGTTTTTTGCATTATTCCAGTGCCGTGAAGGATTATACGCTCGTTTTAATTATTTTTAGGCACTTTCACTAAGAATTGCGGAAAAAGTCTTTCAGAACCTGCATAGATGGTGAAAAAAGGTCATTTTGATGAACACTTTTTTGGCAGTTTCTCAAAGACGGAATAATTTTGATACCATGAGTCGATTTTTTTGATCACTTTCCCAGACCGCGGCCGTTTATGTGTCGATAATTTTAGGGAAAATTTTTTTTTTAGAATTTGTTTGTTCGGAGGATCAAGTTTTTGCGGCAGAAGTTTTATAAGATCACCTTTTTATCCTACTGGGTGGCTTGGCCGAGTAAGCCAACCTAGTCATAAGTCACATAGAGTGCAATTGGAGGCTTTAAAGCGGCAAATCATCCTTTTTCTCGAGTTTTGGGGAACCATCCGAGGAATAGTCAGCTAAGCCCCTTAGCAACCCTCCTTACTAGAAATTTTCCACGCAGACCTCCGGAGAAGTTAAAATAACCCTACGGAGTGAATTTGGCTTTTTTTGACACTTACTGAGACTAGTTGGAGATACTTTTAAGTATGACTTGAAAAATTTAGAATTTTGAAGGAACCCTCCAAAACAACCATTCGGAGCGCATTAAGTCTCTTATTGACCCTCCGTAATGAACTAAAGGGGACCCTCGAAGTTACTTAGGTGACTAAGGTACCCTCGAAAGTAACCCACCGGAGTAAGCTAAGTGTCTTAACAACCCTCCGAAATAACCCTCCGGAGTAACTTGAGCCCTTTAACAACCCTCCTTAGTGAAGAATTAGAGGCACCCTGAGGAGCAGTTCGAACATCGTAAATATCCATTTAAGGCCGGAATAGAAAGGTCAACTACTATCGGGGTGAAAAACTTGAGAACTTAGGAGCCCAGTTGGTCTAGAAATTTGCGATCAACTTTGGATTCTAGATCGGGTTTATCAGAGGTACCCGAACCAATTTTTTTTCGATTATTGTTTTGGTTGTGTGGTTGCCTTGAGCTACTTAATAGGAGAGCTCGGACAATCCGGGATCATACAAAAGAAGACTTCGGTGAGTGTATTAGGCAATAAACACTCACTAGAGAAGAAAAATTGTTTCCTGCTCTCGTGCACTTGGAGCGGCCCGGGTGTCGGAGAGCTTTTTCGTAGAATTTAGAAATTTTCTCTCAGAGGTTGCCTTGAGCTACTTAGTAGGACAGCTCGGGCAATCACAGGATACCTAAAAGGAGACCTCAGTGAAGTACTAAATAGGAGACACTCACTTGAGAAGACAGTGTCCTGGGCTTCGTTCTTTTGGCGCGTTCCAATTGAGGGAAGTCTTTTTCTTTAAGACTAATTTTTTATTTTCTGTTAGTGAAACCATCACTGCTCTTTTATAAAAAATTGCTCGATCCTAAAAGAGGTAGTGATTTGATACACCTGTAGCGGTAAAATTGATACTGAACAAGAAGATCGCTGTCACCTATAGGGTGTTCTTATCTAGTTATCAATTGTGTTTTTTATGTGTTATTGTATTATCTTGAAAAGATTTTTTGATATTGTTATACCAGGTAACTGCGTTGAGTTGGTAACATCTTCACAGTAAGCAGGCTCTTTGTGTAGCTGGAGCTGAGTTACTTATAGTATCTCTACGAGATCGATGGTATACTTTTGATATTAGAGAACTCGAATGAGTAGACTTGAGCAAATTTTTTCGAATTTGTTTTTGAAACTTGTGCATTGCCGTTAAATTTTTTTATCATGTAGCATGCAGCGCAAAGACTCGGGGACTCCACGAAAATTTAAAACACGGCGTAGCCGATTCACAATTAGCAGCATTTCCGACGTTTTTTCTGATGAAGCAACGACTAAATGTCAAGCTGGTCTTTCAGTGAGCGGAATGAAACTCAGAAGTGAGAAGAACCTCGATGGCAACCAAGGGCGAATTGCTGAGGCCGGACCGGCGAGCCAGACACTTACGCACCCCTTCGAGGGCTAGCAAACGCTGATCCGGTCCGACTACCACCATCACGCGGACCTGGAAGAGCCAGGCGAGGACTTTGGAAGGGAGGAAGTTGAAAGAGAAATCGAACCGCGAGAAGAACTATTGTTCAGGGGAATGCCCAAATCAGAGACTAAGAGTAACAGGTGGATAAAGGAACGATCATCTCTAGTCAAGCAGAGCCAGAATGCGGTGATGTCAAGTATAAACCCGAGGAAGGAACCAACGAATTCGAAAGCCAAGAAAAGCTGGAAGTCTTTGTATGATGAGCGCATGGCGTCACTTCAAATTGAGGGTTTATCTTCCAGTTATGATCATCCGTAGATAGCTCATTCGGATGTGGACTTCACGCCGAGCCAAAGGAATGAGTGAGAGCTCGCGAACAGGACGATGTCTTATGGGATAACCGTAGGAGTATCCTCGACGTTCGACAGCTTGATGATACCGATGGGCACGCATAAGGGCGGCGCGTCATCAAGTAGCAGACTACAATCTCAGTTGACCTCATCTTCTTTGGGTCTCACCCCGGTGTCGGGGCGGCTGGCGATCTAATGACATGTTTGCTGGCGTAATGAAAGGCCTTAAGAGCTGCGACGGGACATGACTAGGAGAATAGACCGAGTCAAAAAGGGAGCTCACCAGGGTCAAGATAAATTGCGAGATGAGCTAACAAACGTGAATTCACAGGCGAGAGTCGATCATGCCCATTTAATTCGTAACACCGATCAATGCCTAGCGGAGAACTTGGCTCAAGCAACCAAGGAGTCAGCAGAAACAGAAGTTAGGATGACAAGAGAGATCGAGCGACTGTTGAACGATCATGACAGCACTTGTGCTCACACGATGACTAGCCTGGAGAAAAGGTTGGAAGCCAAATCTGTCCTGATGATTACGAATCTAAACATTGGGAGCGACGCAGGGCAGCCCCATTGAGGCCATGTTGGACAAACCCGGCTCCGCTGGAAGCGGATGCCACCCCGGAGACACGGTTGCACACTGTGATACAAGTCAGATCAGTTCCAGATCTGACTACAGTTTCGCAGGACACAAAGATGTACGCCTCAATGTTTGAGCCTCTGAAAAGATCTCTTGAAACAGTCATCACCAAACTCTTGAAGTCAACTGAGAGAGGAGAGAAGTCAAGAAAGACACCCAAAAAGCCGAAGTTATAAAAACACGAAAGCATCGACACCTGAATAGAGGTGATGAATTTACATTGAGAAAGAGGGTCTCGCAAAAAAACAGGAATGCAGCGCATTGACTATCGACATAGAGGGTACCGCGCTAAGTTGTGTAATCGCGAAAAGAACTAATGAACTAAGCCTAGTCACAAAAGAAAGAGGAGAGAACATACACCTCACAACCAAAAAGATGGACACCTTAACTGATAAAGCTATTGCATCGAGCCTGGAGGCAGAGTCAACCGGCGCGCGCAAGAATTGGCCACCAAAGAGGTGGAGCAACGGGTAAGGTCAGAGTTAGAGAACACAGAGCAAAGTGAGAAGTTTGACTTTCTAGGAAGATCGACGAAGGAAGAGGATAACCAGAAACCCATGAAGCAGGGTCTAAAGCTGATCGTCATCTCGGGGAAATCCTTCGGCATGTCAAGAGAAGGGACGAAGATAATTTCTATCAAATCGGTCGCGTGCTATCAAGTGGTGAAGAACTTGAGTCAGCCGTCGGATATCACTCTAGTACACATGGGCATCTACGAGGATTACTTGAGAGAAAAGGATCCCAAATTGGACCGAAGAGCAGTGAGGTCCAAAACTAATGAAAGTAGATGTACATCACATAGAAGTCCATGGCCCATATCCGATCTTAATTAACTTGGATGGGATAAAAATTTACACCAAAGCTCATGTGACTGTTACAGTTGACCAGGTACGTCGAAACTACATTGGTCGAGAAGAGCTTAGGGTCCGACGAATCGGACACAACGCCATGCTCGAACAGGACGCCGTCCACATAGGCGGTGAAGCCGATCTGGACGCAAATGTACTGGGCGTGCAGTGTAGAGAACTCTTCGTGAAGGGACTATTAGACAACAGAGCAGTGGTCAGTGTCATGCCTGTGAGCACCTGAATCGACATGGGTTTCGATAGGTCTGATTTGATTGCGACTAACATCAGACTCGCAGCGGCTAATCAGGGTGCAGTTCACGTGACCGGAAGGGGCCCTATCATCTCGTTGCAGCTATGAGGGAGACATCTATGGATGAGTTTCCTGGTCGTCGAGAATCTTAGGACCAGTTCATCCTAGGACGAGATTTTGTGCGGAACTTCGATGTCAAAATTGACCTCAACGACGGGTTGATAAGAATCAAGGACCCTGAGAGGAAGTATGAAAGAAACCAAATAATAAAATCCTGATTAACCAAGCAAAGGTGTCAATTTTCCCAGTTAGAATGGTTAGGTTAACACCACATCAGGCTTTAATAGCAACATTTAGGATGAAGAAAGATGAGCTTAGCAACAGTAGACAGATAGACAGATGTGTCTGGTTTCAAATCCCAACAGTAAAATCTCAGCTATTTTAGGAAGAAGCTTCTCACTCTATCAGAGCGGTCTGTGTGTGAGTGTGTTGTTGAACACAGAGGCAACCACGGAGACGATAAAACGAGGAAAGAAGCTTAGCTACGCATTGCCTCTGAACACAGACAATCAGAATTTGGAAAACTTCAAAAGTTTTGACGTAACTAAGTGTCCCTTGCATGCCAACCAAGAATACATACTAAAGAGGATAAGTGAATTGAAATCTGTTTAAAAATTGTTTTCAATGAAGTCAGAGACAGACGATGGGCTGTCTAGTTGTTTGAATTTTCCTGAGAAACCGACAGAAACAGATTAAGCAGCGGACAAGCCAGTCCTACCTGGGATAGAGAATTTAGGAAGCAAGTTATCGGATAAGGAACTGGACTCGCTCAGCGCGGTGTTGAATCGAAACGCAGTCGTTTTTTCGAAGCATAAGGCCAAATAGGTTGCTGCAATTTTGTAGAGCAAGAGATCGAAATAGAAGAGGGCACAGTACTTCTCAGAGACGGTGCAAGGAGAATGACCCCACATAAATCAGAAGCAAGCTAAAAAAAATTGAAATGCGGTAACGATAAAGGACGCATATCCGATTCCCCGCATCGACTAGAGCCTCTCCAAATTAGCAGATGCGAATGTCTTCACGACGTTGGATTTGATCTCTGCGCTCTGGCAGGTGCCCCTCTGAAAACAGGATCGTGAGACTACCGTCTTTGCGTGCGAGCTGGGGCTGTGCGAATGGAAAAGAAAGCCGTTTTGATTATGCAATGCGACGGCTACGTTCCAACGATTAATGACCCAGGCACTGACGAAAGTAACCAAAAATCAAGAAAACCCCATCATGTGTTACGTTGATGACAAAGTAATTGTGACACCCATTCTGGAGGACCATATAGAGAGACTAGACGAGGTCTTTCCTTGCATGAAACAAGCGGGTCTCAAGTGCTAACCTTCAAAGTGCGAAATCTTGAGGGACCCAATCAAGTATCTGGGCCGCCTTGTGGACAAACAACTTGCCTTGTGTTGACAAGGAAAGCACCGAAGACCGACACTCAATTGGTGAGCTTCCTTGGATTCGCTTACTACTACCGAGAGTTTAACGAGGGGTATGCAGACAAAATACACCCCATGCAGTATTTGACAAGAAATAAAGGCAAAAATGCCAGCTGGACTGACGAGGATCAGGTCTCCTTTGAGAACATCAAGCACAAACTCAGCGAGGCTCCGGTCCTCAACATGCCCACAGAAAAGGGATGTTCGTGTTAGACACGGATGCAACAGCGGTTGGGATATCGGGATTACTTCACCAAGAACAAGAGTGGAACGGGAGAACCGTTCTCCGACCAATAGCCTCTGGAAGTAAGATCCTGAGCGACACTGAAATGAATTACGGTGCACCGAAAGCGGAGATTTTTGCGGTGATCACTTTTGTGGAAAAATACAGAGCCTACTTAGGGCATGCTCTCTTCAAGTTGCGTGTGGACAATCGTCCTCTTGCATGGCTGAAAACCTATTCAATGGACTAAAGCTATATTGGTCGTTGGATCGTGCAGCTTGACGGTTACCACAGGATCAAAGAGCATCGAACCCGTTAAAAGCACCAGAATTCCGATAGCCTCAGCAAAAAGACGGAATTTAATGAGCGACTAGTAGAGAGGCAGGCCAGCCAAGCAGAAATTAAGGATGGATTTTCATTTCTGGACAAAGAAACTTACGACGAACTGCCAATCACTAGATGGCTCGACAAGTTGCCGCGGGAATAAAAATGTTGCCGAGAGGGGATCCTGTCCCGTTGGAGTTGCTAGTTCGATCAAACCTGGTTCAACAAGAACTGACCAGACTGGGCATCAGCAGCATAGCACTGCTGAACAAGACGGTGAACGTGACACCGGACGTCATGTTGAAACTCTGTAACCTGCTAGACAGAGAGGTTGAACGGTATGATCATGAGTTGACGGAGACAGTGCAACGGTTGACAGTCACTGAAAGAACGGAGAGAAAAGCTCATCTGGAGACGAGACATTGTCCGGGGAGTCATGCGCTTTCGGGCCCGGGCAGGACAACTGGTCCGGGAGTCAAATTCAACGCGACCAAGGGGCAGGATTTTGTCCGGTGACTCGAGAAACATCACAGACAAGTTGGAGTGTAATGATGTAGAATCCGCCGGCTCGAGTGATGACTCAGGGACTCAGTCCTGGTAGAATACATCGGAAACTACTTCCAGTTCTGATGTCTCGGAGATTGCGATACAATCCTTGTTGCTGGAATGTAAACAGCGCGGGTTGGACCGGGAAATGCATCAGGACCCGGAAAGAGACAGGTATACCTCCGATGAGAAGGGCACTGTAGTGGATAAGGCCACGGATGAGCTTGCAATGATTGCAGTGCCGAAACGAACAACCAGAGTACTTCCACATGATACGGTCGTTCGTACCAAACTGGAACCATCTGTGCAGGAAGCAACACCTATGAAGAAGATATGGTGTGTCTAGTTGATGGATGATGTCCATGTCCCGGAGATAAAAAGCGGACAATTGAAAGTGGTAAAGACGTTTCTGAATAATTACTTCGGATAAGCGTATAACAAAAAGAAGTTCCAGATTTGCTGTCAAAACGTTTGAGAATTGAAAAAAAATGAGCAATTGGAGAATCGAGTGAAACTGAGCTAGTAGTAAGTTCTGGATGCAAGCAGTCTTGAGCTACAGTGATGCTGATAGTTATCCAGATTGACTCTCATCCCACAGTGCAACAAACCTTGCGCTGATATTTCTTGTTAACCCCAAGCTTCTAATTTTCAAGTGAATATCCTCTCATACTTAAGAATTTTTTTCCGAAGACATTCAATGTCCAACAAAATTATCCAAGATCTCATCTTCTCAAGTCAGTTACAAAAACTGTGAAAAAAATCAGGATTTGATACACAAATTACTCATTAACTTCTTGAAAATGTGTTGCTCCATAGTTACAATCATCTGACCCTAATTAAGAAGTGTTTGACATGATAGCTACACAAAAAATGCAAATAGTCGACTTTTGCTAAATATCCAGTGTTCTTTAACAGAACTTTTGCATTTTCGCAAAAAAAATTTCTATTCATTAATTCATAGTATAAACTTTGAATTTAGCTGCGAACAATATTTCTCACTATATACAAAGATAATTTAGATCAATTTCTACTGATGGTTTCACGATAATTTGAGCTCAATTCTTGCTAGGCTTATCAACAATCAGAACATTTGAATTGTTTGAAAGTCGAGATTTTTCAGTTATTAAACTTATCAAAAAAAAGTATTACAATTTGTCCAATGATTGATTTGGTATATATGCCATTCCCCGGTTTGGCACAGCGGACCATTCCATCGCAGCAGGAAAAAGACGTTAGACGTTAGAGGCCTGAGTGATCGTGTATGGTTGAAGAGGAGGCTAGAATTTTCTGGAATTTCTAAATTTTCGAAAAGTCGAATTGCGACGTTATATTTCTGAGAAATGCGAAAGATGGTCGTTTATGACTGAAAAGTGACGAAAAACACAACAACAACAACAACCGATTTAGTGAGAGATAGTCGGACGGAAACGATATAAAAAACAAAGCTTCTAATTGTGACGATCGCGCACGATAAGACAACTACTTTGAGACAATAGACGGAAAAGAGGCTTCAGTGGGGAAGAATGAAGGAGCAGTACCCTTCCGTGCCACGGATTGGGATAAATAACGACGTTACTATAGAAAAAGAACGGAATCGAAGGTTCGGCCTACCAGAGACAATATATGGTGAAGGACTGTAATGAAAGATTTTTTAGTTACTCTGATGCCATAAACTTTGAATTAACACCGGTATGATTTGTTATTTTAGAAAATGAGAAGCTAGAAAAAGAAAAGGGTCAATCCAACTCTAATGAACTTATTATAGACCTGTCACCAAAAACATAGAAGAGTAGGATGTTCGATCTGTTTTTTTAATAGCAATCATGTAGTCTGAGGATCCGAGACCCAGCTATGTGGTTGTTGTCGCATGTAAACGGAAGCTGATTAAAATTCGTTTGACTGATGGCCTCAAATTGGTAAATTTTTACTCAGCCGTAGGCAGACCAGAAAATCAACTGGCAAGGTCGAGACGGTGAAAAACGAGTAGAATTTAGGTAACTAACGCCGGCCAGTCGTTAATAGGTGCTTTTTCTACGCTTCGTCACTGTGTATTATTTTGGTGAATGTTGCATAGACGTTTTCATGGCGCTCCTGGGTGGGCCTGTCAAAAGCAAAAGACCATCATGATCAGCAAATCCTTCAGCGACGAACCCTCCGCTCCTGGCGTATGTCCTAGTTAGTGGCCTTAATGACCTTTTTTGTAGTAGGGAGAACTACTATTTAGCTTTTTAACTTAGTTAAGACCAAAAAAACCTGGGGCCGGATGGTTAGGTGTGAAGTCTAGAGCCCGCATATCCCAAGGTCCTGGGACCAAAAACATTTAGTAAGAAAGCGTGAAACCGAATAAAATAGTAAATAACCAAGAAAAAGCCAAAAACAAATTTATTTGATAACAAAAAGTACAAAAAACAGTACCAAATCCAAAAAAGACCAAAACAATAAAAAAAACATAAAGTGACATTTTATATGTTATTTCTGGACGAGATGCGTTCTGACATTCCTATTTGTTGTTGTTTTAAGTTGATTTATATTTATTTATGATAGAAAGATTGAATGCTTTGGTTGCGGGTTAGGTACCCTCCCTTAAGTGTTATTTGAGTATTCAAGCACGTTAATGGTGATTTTACCGGTGACCGGAGGGTAGAGTTGCAAGCTGGCCGACGTGTTCCAGACTCAACAGGGGCATCACAGAGAACATCCACGACGACTGTTGGGTATTGTTGACACATTTTACTATCGTTCGGGTGCTATTTCATTGAAACTTAAGTGGTGGGGGAGCACAATTGGCACGGTCCGATTGCACTCTACATTGATTGGGAACTTCCGAGTTAAGGGTCTCAATTTGGGTCTTGTGGTGCAAAGGAGGGTAAATTAACCTTGATTAACGACTACAAATATATTATCCTCCTTACTAAAGCTTACTTATCACCTATTCAGACTCGAGAAACACCCCAATTTTGTCGAAAGTTACTGATTTTCGACCAAACTGTCAAACCCCAAAACTTCAGATATCCGAGCTTTTACGAACAGCAAGAAGCTTCTGCACAGTGAACTTCTAGGTAGTTCGATTCCCCTAACTAAATAAACCGCGCGGAAAAACCTTAATAGAAAATGGCGAAAACAATGTTTTTTCGAGCAAATTTTTTGTAATTTTCCGAACTTTGTGAATAAGTGTTGAGGATCGCGTTTCTGAGTTTTTAGAGTTAATTAGAGTTTTTAAAGTTTTGAGCGATAAAATATTTTTGTGCTAGGAGCGTGCTAGCATACCTTGCTCGGTTGTTAGAAAGGTTTTTGAGTAACCATCCGAAGAGCTCCGTGGATAGAACAAACAACTTAGAGATAAAAAAGGAAGGAACCGGAGGGTCGAATTTTGGTAATTTTTGGCCAAATTTTTGTTTCCAAACCAATTTTGATCCGGTTTTTTGCAATACTCCAGTGCCGTAAAGGGCTCCTACGCTAGTTTTAAATTTTTTTAGGCACTTTCACTAAGAATTGCGAAAAAATCTTTCAGAACCTGCATAGATGGTGAAAAAAGGCCAAATTGACGAACACGTTTTTGGCAATTTCTCAAAAACTAGCCAGCCGATCGGAAAAATTTTGGTACCATAAGTAGATTTTTCTGATCATTCTACTAGACCGCGGCGGTTTTTGAGTCGATAGTCTTAGGGAAGAAATTTTTTTTAGAATTTGAGTTTTCGGAGGGTCAATTTTTCGGGAACCCTCCGAGCGGCAGAAAATTCAAAAAGATCATATTTTTATCCTACTGGGAGGCTTGGAAGAGTCATCCGACCTAGTTTTAGGTCAATTATAGTGCAATTGGAGGCTTTACAGTGGTGAAATCATCCGTTTTCTTGAGTTTTGGGGAACCATCCGAGGTAACCCTCTGTTGTCAGCTAAGCCCCTTAGCAAACCTCCTTTAGAAAATTTCCACGCAGCCCTCCGAAGAAGTTAAAATGACCCTACGGAGTGAATTTAGTTTTTGTTTTGACACTTACTTAGACTAGTTGGAAATATTGTTAAGTAAGACTTGAAAAATTTAGTATTTTGAAGGAACCCTCCGAAGCAACCATCCGGAGCGCATTAACCCTCTTATTGACCCTCCTTAATGAACTTAAGGGGACCCTCCGAAGCTACTTAGGTGTCTAAGGTACCCTCCAAAGTAACCACCGGAGTAAGCTAAGTGTCCTAACGATCCTCCGAAATAACCCTCCGGAGTAACTTAAGCCCCTTAACAACCCTCCTTAGTGAAGAATTAGAGGCACCCTAAGGGGCAGTTCGAACATCGTAAATATCCATTTTAGGCCGGAATAGAAATGTCAACTACCATCGGGATGTAATTTTGAGAACTTAGGAGCCCAGTTGACCTGGAATTCGGGTTTATCAGAGGTACCCGAACCAATTTTTTTTTCGGTTGTTGTTTTGGTTGTGTGGCTGCCCTGAGCTGCTTAATAGGAAAGCTCGGACAATCCGGGATAAAAGAAGACCTCGCTGAGTGTATTAGGCAATAAACACTCACTAGAGAATAAAAGTTGTTCCATGCTCTCGTGCACTTGGATCGGCCCGGGTGTGGGAGAGCTTTTTCATAGACTTTAGAAATTTTCTATCAGAGGTTGCCTTGAGTTACTTAGTAGGACAGCTCGGGCAATCACAGGACACATGAAAGGAGAACTCAGTGCAAGTATTAAACAGGACACACTCACTTGAGAACACAGTGTCCTGGGCTTCGTTCTTTTGGAGCGTTCCAATTGAGGGAAGTCTTTTTCTTTAAGACTAATTTTTAATTTTTTGTTAGTGAAATCATGACTCCTCTTTTATAAAAATTTGTTCCATGTTAAACGAGTTAGTGATTTGATGCATCTGTAGCGGTAAAAGTGATACTGAACAAAAAGTTCGCTGTCACCTATAGGGTGTTCGTATCTAGTTATTAATTGTGTTTTGTGTGTTATTGTAATATGTTGAAAAGATTTGTGATATTGTTATACCAGGTAACTGAGTGGAGTTGGTATTATCTTCACACTAAGCAGGCCCTTTGTGTAGCTTGAGTTGAGTAACTCAAAGACTGGCCAGCCGATTGGAATAATTTTTGAACCATACGTAGATTTTTCTGATCATTCTACTAGACCGCGGCGGTTTTTGAGTCGATAGTTTTAGGGAGGAAAATTTTTTTAGAATTTGATTTTTCGGAGGGTCAATTTTTTGGAAACCCTCCGAGCGGCAGAAAACTCAAAAAGACCACGTTTTTTATCTTACTGGGAGTCTTGGCAGAGTCATCCGACCTAGTTTTAGGTCAATTATAGTGCAATTGGAGGCTTTACAGTGGTGAAGTCATCCGTTTTCTCGAGTTTTGGAGACCCATCCGAGGTAACCCTCTGTTGTCAGCTAAGCCCCTTAGCAAACCTCCTTTAGAAAATTTCCACGCAGCCATCCGAATAAGTTAAAATAACCCTAAGGAGTGAATTTAGTTTTTGTTTTGACACTTACTTAGACTAGTTGGAAATACTTTTAAGTAAGACTTGAAAAATTTAGTATTTTGAAGGAACCCTCCGAAGCAACCATCCGGAGCGCATTAAACCTCTTATTGACCCTCCTTATTGACCTTCCAATTGAGGGAAGTCTTTTTCTTTAAGACTAATTTTTAATTTTTTGTTAGTGAAATCATCACTGCTCTTTTATAAAATTTTGTTCCATGTTAAACGAGGTAGTGATTTGATACATCTGTAGCGGTAAAAGTGATACTGAACAAAAAGTTCGCTGTCACCTATAGGGTGTTTGTATCTAGTTATTAATTGTGTTTTTTGTGTTATTGTAATATGTTGAAAAGATTTGTGATATTGTTATACCCGGTAACTGAGTGGAGTTGGTATTATCTTCACACTAAGCAGGCTCTTTGTGTAGCTTGAGTTGAGTAACTTATAGTATCTCTACGAGATCGAAGGTATAATTTTGATATTAGAGGACTCGAGTGAGTAGACTTGAGCAAATTTTTCGAACTTAATTTTGCATTGCCATTGGAATTTTTTATCACGTAGCCTGCAGCGCAGAGACTAGATGACTACACGAAAATTTAAAACACGGCGAAGCCAATCCACGATTAGCAGCAATTCCGACGTTTTTTTCTGATGAAGCAACGACTAAAGGTCAAATTCTCTTTCAATGAGCGGAAGGAAACTCAGAAGCGAGAAGAACCTCGCTGACAATCAAGGGCGAAGTGTTGAAGCCGGACCGGCGAGTGAGACGCTTACGGTCTGCTTCGAGGAAGGCAAGCAAACGCTGATCCGACCCGACAACCACCATCACGCGGACCCGGAAGAGCCAGGCGAGGACTTTGGACGGGAGGATGTTGAAGGAACGGAGGAGGCCTCGGAGCGTTCCGAGGTCGAACCGCGAGAAGAACTATTGTTCAGGGGAATGTCAAGATCAGAGACTAGGAAGAACAGGTGGAGAAAGGAACACTCATCTCTAATGAAGCAGAGCATGAACGCGAAGATGTCAAGTATAAGCCCGAGGAAGGAAGAAACGAGTTCGAAAGCCAAGAAAAGCTGGAAGTCTTTGTATGATGAGCGCATGGGGTCGCTCCAAACTGAGGGTTTGTCTTCCAGTTTTGACCATCCGGAGATATCTCACTCGGATGTGGACTTCACGCCGAGTCCAAGGAATGAGTAAGATCTCGCCGACCAGGCCGATGTCTGATGGGATCACCGTATCCTCGACGTTCGACAGGTTGATGATGTCGATGGGCACGCAGAAGGGCGGCGCGTCATCAAGTACCAGGTTACAACCTCAGTTGACCTCATCTTCTCTGGGTCTCACACCGTTATATATCGGGGGCAACTGGCGATATAAGTGACATGTTTGCTCGCGTAATGACAGGCCTTGAAGAGCTGCGACGAGACATGACTAAGAGAATAGACCGAGTCGAAGAGGGAGCTCACCAGAATCATGAGAAATTGCGAGATGAGCTAAAAAACGTGAAGTCAAAGGCGAGAGTCGATAATGCCCAATTTTTTCTGAACACCGATCAATGCCTAGCGGAGAGCTTGGCTCAAGCAACCAAGGAGTCAGCAGAAAGAAAAGTTAGGTTGACAAGAGAGATCGAGCGACTGTTGAACGATCATGACAATACTTATGCTCACACGATGACTAGCCTGGAGAAATAGTTGGATGCCAAATCTGACCTAATGTTTACGAATCTAAACATAGGGAGCGACCCAGGGCAGCCCCATTGAGGCCAGGTTGGACAAACCCGGCTCAGCTGGAAGCGGATGCCACCCCGGAGACACGGTTGCCCACTGTGCCACAAGTCAAATCAGTTTCAGATCTGACTACAGTTTCGCAGGACACAACGATGTACGCCTCATTGTTTGAGCCTCTGAAAAGATCTCTTGAAACAGTTACCACCAAACTCTCGAAGTCAACCGAGAGAGGAGAGAAGTTAAGAAGGACACTCAAAAAGCCGAAGTCATGCAAATACGAGTCAGATGGCTGCATCGACACCTGGATCGAGGTGATGAAATTACATGTTGAGGAAGTGAATCTCTCAAAGAAACAGGAATGCAGCGCATTGACTATCAACAGAGGGTACCGTCCCAAGTTGTGTAACGGCGAAAAGGACTAATGAACGAGATAGCGCTCGCAAGTTATTCGACATCTTGCTGAATCGTTTCGGATCTGGTGTACAAGGGTATCAAGCTATGGTGAAATTTGAAAAGAGGCGACAAAGAGATGACGAGTCCACAGCCAAATTTTTGGATGACATTGAGTTAATCAGAAGCAGGAGCACTCCCGATGAGAGAATATCTGAGCGAAACTTGGCAATCGCCTCGAAGTTCATGGATGGAGTAAAACGCGACGAGCTGAAAACCATGTTGGCTACGCACTTTACCCTGTCGCTTGACCAGGAACCCACTCCCGATGATTTGCGTATGAAGTCACGCGAGTAATTGCTCATAAAACCGAGAGCGCAAAACCGTTACAGCAATTATGGCAACTACAGCTGAACTAACACTGGCGCGAACTCCAGCTGGTACAGACCTCGTGATGACATGGATAAGAGGAAGTCATGTGCAATTTGTGGTTCGATGGACCACCATGTTTCCGCCTGTTCTGTTTACAAACAAAACATTAAAGCAAAATGCTTTTTTCTTGAAGACATTGATGCGACCGATGAGGACCAGGAAGAGTATGTGAGAGGACACATAATGAGATATGGACCAAGATGCCTCTTCTGCAACTTCGAGGGACATTTCAAGTCGGACTGTACTCAATTCTGGTATGCAGTAGCGGACGAGAATCATCCCGCCATGTGGAGGCACTTTCGGTGGTCAAGTCAAGTCGAGCCCGCCTGATGAGCGAAGCCGAATCACGAAAGAAAGAGGAGAGAACAGACAACTTCACAACCAAAAAGGTGAAAACCTTACCTGATGAAGCTCTTGCTTCGAGCCTGGAGGCAGAGTCAACCGGCGCCCTCAAGGTGGCGTATGGCCTAGCGACACGGACCACATTACAGAATGTCCAGCAAGATTTGGCCACCAAAGATGTGGAGAAATGGGTAAAGCCAGAATTAAAGAACACAGACCAAAGTTAGAAATTTGACAATCTGGAAAGATCGACAAAATAAGAGGATAACCAGGAACCCAGAAAGCAGGATCTAAAGCTGATCATCATCTCGGGGAATACCTTCGGCATGACAAGAGACGGGACGAAGATAATGTCGATCGAATCGGTCGCGGGCTATCAAGTGGTGAAGAACTTGAGTGAGCCGTCGGAGTACACCTGGGCTTCTACGAGGACTACTTGAGAGAGAAGGATCCCAAATTGGACCCAAGGGCAGTACGAGCGTTGATCACGACAGGAAGTCCAAAACTAATGAAAGTAGATGTTCATCACATAGAAGTCCATGGCCCATATCCGATCTTAATTAACGTGGATGGGATAAAAACTTACACCAAAGCTCATGTGACTGTTACAGTTGACCAGGTACGTCGGATCTACATTGTTCTAGAAGAACTTAGGCTCCGACGAATCGGAAACAACGCCATGCTCGAACAGGACGCCGTCCACATAGGCTGTGAAGCCGATCTGGATGCGCATGTACTGGAGGTGCATGGCAGACCACTCTCCGTGAAGGGACTATTAGACACCGAAGCAGTGGTCAGTGTCATGCCTGTGAGCACCTGAACCGACATGGGTTTCGATATGTCGAAGTTGATTCCGACTAAAATCAGACTCGCAGCGGCTAATCAGGGTGTAATTCACGTGACCGGAAGGAGCCCTGTCATCTCGTTGCAGCTAGGAGGGAGACATCTATGGATGAGTTTCCTGGTCGTCGAATAGCTTGACGAGTCCGACCAGTTCATCCTAGGGTGGGATTTTGTGCGCAACTTCGACGTTCAAATTGACCTCAACGACGGGTTGATAATAATCAAGGACCCTCAGAGGAAGTATGAAAAGAAACCAATTATTAAAGTCCTGATTAACCAAGCAAAGGTGTCAATTTTCCTAGTTAGAATGGTTAGGTTAACACCACATCAGGCTGTAATAGCGACATTTAGGATGAAAAACCAAGATGAGCTTAGCAACACTATACAGGTGTGTCTAGTTTCAAATCCCAACAGTAAAAGCTCAGCTATTGTAGGAAGAAGCTTCTCACTCACTCAGAGCGGACTGTGTGCGAGTGTGTTGTTGAACACAGAGGCAACCACTGAGACGATACAACGAGGAAAGAAGCCTGGTTACGCATTGCCTTTGAACTTAGACGATCGGAATTTGGAAAACTTCAAAAGTTTTGACATAACTAAGTGTCCCTTGCATGCCAACCAAGAATACATCCTAAAAAGGATACGTGAATTGAAATCTTTTAAAAAATTGTTTTCAATGAAGTCAGAGACAGACGATGGGCTGTCTAGTTGTTTAAAATTTCCTGAGAGACCGACAAAAAACAGACTTAACAGCGGACAAGCCAGTTTTACCTGGGATAGAGCATTTAGGAGGCAAGTTATCGGATAAGGAACTGGAGTCGCTCAGAGCGGTGTTAAATCGAACCGCAGTCGTTTTTTCGAAGAATAAGGCCAATATAGGGTTGCTGCAATTTTGTAGAGCAAGCGATCGAAATAGAAGAGGGCTCAGTACTTTTCAGAGACGGGGCAAGAAGAATGACCCAACACAAATCAGAAGCAAGCTGAAAAAAAAATAGAAATGCAGTAACGATAAAGGACGCATATCCGATTCCCCGCATCGACGTGAGCCTCTCCAAAATAGGAGATGCAAAAGTCTTCACGACGTTGGATTTGGGTTCTTAGTTCTGGCAGGTGCCCCTCTGAAAACAGGATCGCGAGACGACAGGCTTTGCGTGCGAGCTGGGATTGTACCAACGGAAAAGAAGGCCGTTTGGATTATGCAATGCGACGGCTACGTTCCAGCGGTTAATGGCCCAGGCACTCACAAAAGTAATCAAAAATCATGAAAACCTCAACATTGATGACGTAGTCATCGCGACATTACTCTGGAGGACCATATAGAGAGACTAGACGAGGTCTTTGCTTACATGAAACAAGCGGGTCTCAAGTGCAAACCTTCAAAGTGCGATATCTTGGGAGACCCAATCAGGTATCTGGGCACCTTGTGGACAAAAACCTTACCTTGTGTTGACATGGCAAGCACCGAAGACCGACACGCAATTGATGAGCTTCCTTGGATTCGCTAAGTACTACCGAGAGTTTATCAAGGGGTATTCATACAAAATACACCCCATGCAGTAGTTGACAAGAAATAAAGGCAAAAAATTCAGTTGGACTGACGAGGCTCAGGTCTACATCGAGAAAATCAAGCGCAAACTCTGCGAGGCTCCGTTCCTCGGCATGCCCATAGAAAAGGGGATGTTCGTGTTAGACACGGATGCATCAGTGTTGCGATATCGGGCAGACCGTTCTCCGACCAATAGCCTCTGGAAGTAAGGTCCTGAGCGACACTGGAATGAAGTACGGTGCATCGAAAGCGGAGATGTTTGCGGTGATAACTTTCGTGGACAAATACAGAACCTACTTAGGGAATGCTCCCTTCAAGTTGCGCGTGGACAATCGTCCTCTTGCGTGGCTGAAAACCTATTCAATGGACCAAAGCTACATTGGTCGTCGTTGGATCGTGCGCCTTGACGGATACCACATGATCAATGAGCATCGAACCCGTTATAGGCACCAGAAAGCCAATAGCCTCAGCAAAAAGACGGAGTTTTATGAGCGACTAGTAGCGTCAGCCAAGCGTCAAATAAGGATGGATTTTCATTTCTGGACAACAAAAACTACGACGAACTGCCAATCACTAGATGGCTTGACAAGTCAGGGCATCCCATACCAGGACAACCGGAACTTCCCGTGGAAGTTGCCGCGGGGATAAAAATGTTGTCGAGAGGGAATCTGGTCCCGTTGGACTTGCTAGTTCGATCAAACCTGGTTCAACAAGAACTGACCAGGCTGGGCATCAACAGCGTAGGACTAATGAAGAACACGGTGAACGTGACACCGGATGTCATGTTGAAACTCCGTGACCTTCTACACAGAGAGGTTGAACGGCATGATCATGAGTGGATGGAGACTGTGTAACGGTAGACACTCACTGAAAGAACGAAGAAGAGAGCTCATCTGGAGACGAGACATTGTTCGGTGAGTTTTGCGCTTTCCGGCCCGGGCAAGGCAACTTGTCTGGGGAGTCAAATTCAACGCGACCAAGGGACAGAATTTTGTCCGGGGACCCAAGAAACATCACAGACAAGTTGGAGTGTAATGATGTAGATACCGCCGGCTCGAGTGATGACTCAGGGACTCAGTCCTGGTAGAATACATCGGAAACTACTTCCAATTCTGATGTCTCGGAGATTGCAATTCAATCCTTGTTGGTGGAATGTAAACAGCGAGGGTTGGACCGGCAAATGCATCAGGACCCGGATACCTCCGATGAGGAGGGCACTGTAGTGGATAAGGCCACGGATGAGCTTGCACTGATAGCAGTGTCGAAATGCACAACCAGAATACTTCCACATGATACGGTCGTCCGTACCATCCTGGAACCATCTGTGCAGGAAGCAACACCTATGAAGAAGATATGGTGGGTCTATTTGATGATTGATGCCCATGACTCGGAGATCAAAAGCGGACAATTGAACAAGGTAAAGACGTATCTGAAAGCCAGATACCGGCTGCCGGATCTCTTGAGGGCTCAACAAATTGATAGACGACGAGCAACCTGAACAGATGGATCGAAAACGGAGCTCCTGATAAGGGAGATCTAGAGGAAGACAACTATAAGACCTTGAAGCAATTCTATATGAAGAGATAAGATTTGTTGTACATGAACAAAGACATAATTGAAGCCTGTAAACGCCAAAGTCCTTTACAAGTATAATTCAATAGTTTTACCACAGTTATACCAGACCGAATTGCTCTTTCGTTCACATGATCAGATGGGCCATCAAGGCGTGAATGAAGTGTACAACAGGATACAGAAACGATTCGAATGGCCTGGTTTGAAGAAGGCTTGTGAAAAGCGGATCTCTGCATGCTTGTCGTGTCAACAGGCGGAAGACCCCAGGAAACTTTTGTTCCCCTTATAGTCAATGGAGTCATCAGGATTCAACGAAGTGGTACAAATAGAACATCAGAAGAAATGCTTGACAGCCAAGGGCTACAATCAAGTGCCGGTAATGATTGATCATTTCACGAAATACGCAGAGGCAGCACCTTGTGTAAACGCGTCAGCGGAAGAAACGTGCGATCACTTGATAAACGTATGGATAGCGAGACACGGCTGCCCCATCACATTCCAATCTTACAATGGCAAAGCATTCGTGGGCGATCTCAAGAATGAGTTAAGTTAATGAAGAGGTCGCAGTTGGCCAACTAGACCACTTATCACCCACAAATGAATGGCCTAGTTGAAAGGTAAAGTCACACGTTGGTATCCATGTTGAGAGTTTTTTGCTCACGCTACATGAATGACTGGGATAGACACTTGCCGCAAGCGATGGGCGCTTGTAACAGCACAGAAGTTTCCACCACTAGAATAAGTCCGCATATGATGCTAACTGGTCACGAGAAAGCTCTTCCGTTAATGTTCTTCTATCCTGAGTACGAATGAAAGAAAACATCACCGCAAAAGTACGTGCGTGATGTTTTTAGAGGACAGCAGGACCTAAATGACTTATGCAGGAGGAACACGCAACAGGCGCACATCAGACGAAAAAAAATATTTGATAAAAAGGACTGCAGATACAAAAACCTACTCGGTTGGAGATTATGTCTGGTGGTTTCAGGAAATAGTTCCACCAAAAGGAACCAAAAAAAATTACTGAAAAAATGGCGTAGTCGTTCCAAAGAACTGAAGTACACCAAGGAGGTCGTTTTAATCGATTGAGCACCGGACGAGCAACTCCTTGCGAAAACATCAAACCGCACAATGCCTCATCAGAGGACATGCAAAAGAGAGACTATTTGATAATGGATCCTGCCTGCGAGGTGAATGTAAGAGGCATGCGTGACAAAAACGACCGGAACGAGGTGGTAGATGGTTGCGATCTGCCATTGGATCTGGAATTGACCGAACGAGTGGAGGTGGACGACGAAACTCTACCTTATGCCGAAGAGAACTGGGACTTCCCAGAACAATTAGAAGTTGACAGAGGTGTACAGCCTGGCTTTCCCTTCTACAGGGAAACATGCCAAAGCAAAAGAAGGAAAGGCAAGAAGAAGTACAATCCGTATGGTGAGGATTTTGTCATAGACAGGATAGTTTTGAGCGACATGATGGACTCGCTAGTCGGACTTGACGAAGTGCTGGTGCTGCAAAAAATCGACCTAGTCAACGACACGGAGCGGGATTGGATAGACGATTGCTCTGAACCGGAAAAGGAGTTTGAAGCTGAGACTGAACAGCTACATGATCAAGAATTGACAGATCTGCGAGTACTCAAAGGGCTCCATGATCTGCCAACAGACCCCAAAGAGACCATCTTTACGATTCAAGGGGTCGGCTAAAACAGCATGAAAAATATCAGTCACAACAATACTACATCCAACTGGGTCGCTCCAGATGGTCTTTGACACGTTCCAGAATCCAATCGCGATCTGCTCGATTTTGGGCGATCGAAAGGAACGTGGACGGATAATTTTGTCCGGGAAGTGGGGGTAGGACTCACCCACATCGAAAATCTGATGATTAAAAAAAATCGGCGAGGGAAACCGGAGAGCTGGAAATGGAGGGCGAATCCTACTTTGATCTACCAAACCGAGTTTACGAATCCTACTTTGATCTACCAAACCACTATTCAAACAATGTCGTCGTCACGGACCGCGACTTCAAACTCATGGAAAGTACGTGCACCAAAGCAATAAATGCGGGTGTAAGCTTTAAGACAGCACTAGCGGCCGACTTTAAGATATAGTATAAGAAAATCAAGTTTTTGTGGAAACAGAGGCCTGGTGTAGGAGGGTTGATAACGCTGCCCCCTGTCGCATCACAGATACCAGGGAAATGTTTGTGTTTCCTTTTAACTAAAACCACTGATAAGCAACATGAAAACCCCGAAAACTTGGTGCTGGCCTCAACTTGATGGATTGAATTCCTGGTTGGGAGAGGAGTAACCTCACTCTCTTTACCAGTTTATGATCCCAATAGGGGAAAACTGCATCCGAGAGAGCTGTATGCCCTTGTACATTTGATAGTTTCAGAGACAGACATAGAAGTATATTTACACTAAAAAAATATCAGAGCATATGCTAGAGCCACATTAGATGTTAAGTGGTCTTTGTTAGGTTTGCTTTTTAGGCACAATGATTAGGTTTTGGGTTAACTATCAGGGATTCGATTGTTATGTGATAGTGTTGATGTGTGGAATTCGTATGTTATGTTATTCTTCGGTTATGTCTCATGTGATGTTTATGTCATGAAAGCCTGGATTACTCCAGGTACGGAAGGTGACAGCGCTCATTTGTGATCTTGACAAGATCGCAGGTGTACGATCCAGCTTGGTGCTAGTTTTTAAATCAAGAACGGAAGCGATCTTCAATTGATAGTTTTTAAAAGACGTTAATGATGTTTTATCTCAGAAAATGAACAGTCTGGAATGATGATTCTAAGTCGTGTATTGTTTTTTAGATTGAACTTGATTGATTCCTCTTTGTTCATTGAACTTGAATAATTAGAAGAGTGCGACAACACATACACAAAGAAACATGACTGACAAGGACGACTTCATGGATTTCATCTCAGCAAGCCTAGGAGCGACTCTAGAAGAGATATAACAACGCATAATGGATTGCAATTTCTCGCTAGAAGACCCGGAGTTAACGATGTTCACCGTCGCACTCTTGAATGCAATGGCACGAGTAGGCCGTGGGGACCGCCCCACGGAAGTGGTGTTAATGTTGCCTACGGCAAGTCCGGGACTGCCGAAAGAGGCTGAAATCGATTGATGAGATGGCGGCGAGGAGAAATGTCGGAACATGTCCTGGCTCGTGAGCCGGGACTGGGTGAGCAGAGGGATCAACGACTAGGTGAGATGCCTTTACCTGTTCGACCAGTGCAGCCACTTATCGGAGCAAAACGATCACAAGATGGGACCACAAGGTTCCCTTCATAGTCAGCGAAATCTCCAACGGCTGCCCTTTCACAGAAGAGCGTAAAGATGAGTGAGATGTAGATTCAGACATCGGAAACCATTGAGACGTTGGGAAAAAACAAAAAGACCACAGGGAGCTGTATGACAAGTTGGAAGAGTACAAGGAAATAGCTCTAGAAAGAGATGAGTGGAAGAAGAAATTCGAGGACACGCGAACAGCTCTCAAGGAGGAAGAGATAAAACACCTGAAGGAGTTTTATATGGCGAGGATGAGCTGATTGTCACCTGAGGTTCTGGCAACGATGATCTCCTCGGATAGATGCAGGGACACACATCCCAGGACGAACGCACAGGAGCAGTGCGCCCCGAGGGAGCCCGAGGCTCCTCAACCGACAGCACAATCTGCCTCGAACTCGAGGATAACGGTAGCAGATCCTTCAGATAACTATTTGGCTCCCCAGATTCAGGAGTCCTTTAATCCGGTAGCCAGAGCGACGATGGACGAGATCAACAGGACCAGTGGCCGGAAGCTGGGTAGGGTTGTCCCTTCCCAACGCCCTGACCGCTCCTTGAGTAACTCCGAACGAAACTCACGGGCCATAGTGTCGACGGGACCCGAATGTGGCGAGACTCCTTTGAGATCTCGCGTAGTGGATATCAGAAATAATGTGGCGGTACGCAATTGATTCGTCTATGTAGCCGTGGAGCATCCTCGAGCATGTTTGAATGGCATGAGCTGGAACCCTGCCATTAACAACCAGGCAATTCTTCCTCCAGGGAGTCGTCATTTGGCTGTTGGAGATGAGGGATGTGAACGAGATCTTTATGAGTGGTCAGACCACTCTTCTATCTTTTGGAGGGGCCTCCGTGGCCCAGGTCATTAAAATGATGGAGTTCCAGAGCGAGGATCACCTAGACACACTGTGATAATGCTCGGTATCAATGACGTTTCAAGGGTCCCTGTTACCCAGAAGGCAAGTTTGCCTTTTGAACAAACTAAAGGAGAAATACAGACCCCGACTCGTGGTGCTGTGTACAATACTGCAGAACCCGGAGGTGGACACGCCAGTGGCGGACCTCATGAATGGCAACGTGACCCGATGGAACGATATGACCATCGGCTGGTGAGAAGCAATTCTAGCGAGCTGCGACTCAAGGATTTTGAGAATATGCTGCGCATGACTGATCATCTCGCACTCACCAGAGATGGGATACACTTCAGAACTCAGCAAGGGAGACGCTGGATAAACGATGTGTTTCAGACAAAGATAGAAGAAATGGAGCAAGAAGTGAGGACAACCGACTCACTGGCTCGGACCAGTTCGACTGGAGGAGGTAGGATGGGGGTAATGTGCCGGAACCACTCGCCAGTCGCCTCGGGCCCCTGGCAATAAAAACGGGTGCAACCGCTCCCGTTGTCCCATGCCCAGATGTGAGAGAAAGGTTGAAAACCGCTCCTCCCCCTAGAAGACAACCGTTGGAGAGCCGAATTGGGAGGCCAATTGATCAGAGTCAGACTAGCTCTCCTAACACTATACCGAGGACGGCCAACCCACCCGCCGCGGCAACTCCTGCTTCTACAGGAATCCCATCGACGATCGCCACGCCGGCGGAAAGAATTATATATACCTTTGTATTTAGCATGTGGTTCATAATTTTTTTTGTTTCATGCTGTTTTTTGCAATCAATTGCTTGTGCTTTAATTCAGATCTCATTTTTGAATAATCCAAAATAATCCCGGAATAAAACTCGGCCTGCGCTTTCTTGTCGACAAACTTGCGTATGAATTGCATTTATGAATATAACTCTTGTAATAATTGGACATAAAGATCTAAAAAAACCATCATTTCGTATAAAATTAAATGTAAAAGGGTCATTCTAATAAGCCTATGGTTTCATCTGTGATGGGTAAAATAATGAAAAAGTTCATCGTGGAGAAGTCTTGAGTTCCAAATTTTTCTTCTTTTAGGTAGATATAATTTTAAAACCTTCTATGTATTTCTGTAAACTGGTGTGTTTTGACATTTAGATTATTAGCTGTTGCGTGCTTTGCTTTTGGTCAATTTTTTTTATTGTTTGCATTGATGTGGCGTTTGACATGAACAGAAAATGTTTCAATTCTTAAAGAAATATTTGTACTACAATGTGGCTAATCTCTAAACCACATAATACATCGGTAGCCCAAAAACACGTATATAGTCCTTTAGATACAAACCAAATGATAGCAATGATTCATTAAGGCATTTTACGTTGTTAATGACAATGAGGAAAGGTACGCGAACCTCGAAAACAGTACGCACGTGGTTAATGGGCCGATTTTTAGACCCCACCCAGTTAAAGAACATTATTAAAGAAGTTGCGTAGCTTCTTTCCGTAGGAGTACGAAGTCGGAACGAACCCTTCCTAATTAGCTGATTTTGACAAAAAGGCTCCAAGATTGTAATAGGCTCGTAGAAGGTAAGGGTCTCGGCTAAGATTTTGTGACAACAGGGAAGGTTCACTTATTCGATGACTCGGAAAGGTCCCAAACCGGAGAAGTTCTGTTTTTGCGTAACCGGAGGGGTGACTTTTTGCCAATATGAGAGGGTCATATTATTGCCATTTCGAAGAATCTCCTTCCGGAGGGGTCCATTTTTGCCAATATGAGAGGGTCATAGTATTGCCAACCCGGGTTAGTCTTCTTCTTGCCAATCCGGCGGATCCCGTTATGCAAACCTTGAGGGGTCATTTTTGCCAAATCGGAGGGGTCTTAATCCAGATTCGTCCTTTTTTGGCATTTTGGAGCGGTCCCAATCCGGAGAAGTCCTGTTTTTCGCCAACTCTGAAGGGTCCCTTAAGTTTTGAACGAACGCAAACCTAGGGATACAAATAATTACCTAAGCTAAAGCAAGGCCTCTTGGTGGGTAAATATTAGGATAATTGGACAACCAGGAATATCGGTGGGCAACACAAAACTGGGTGGGTAAAACAAATTGTAGGTAACAAAAAATACTGCCTTCGAATTTTGTCTCATAAGTGCGGCAATAAACATGGTGAGGTGGGTGATTGCATAGAGCTTTACTACCATTCTATATGCGCTTTGTATTGATCAAATAAATTCAATTATTTGACCATTTCGAGATGTTTTGGGTTCACATTATAAAACTTTTGAAATTTTTTTGTGATAATTTTTAAGTCATAAAGTAGAAACTCGGAACGGTGAATATGTTTGCGTGAGATGATCCTAGGGTGGTGTTCCACTGTTGGGAAAGTTTATTGTGGAAACAAAAGATATTTATTTGTCGGATGGGATCTTAGATTCGGAGAGTGCCGTGTAGCGTAGTACTTTTTCAAGTTCGAAAATTTCAAAAAAATTCAAAAATGTGTACCCTGTAATTGGAAAAAAACATGTAGTGGTAGTGTCGCTTACATGCAATTGATTTTGACGTAATTTGTTTTGATTAATTGATAATAAGTATGCATACGGGTTCAATTTTGTTTTATACAGTATCTTATGTGAACAGTTAACATCTTTCTCCTAAAGTGAGGAAAACAAAAGCTAATCAGAAATTCGAAAAAGCTGAAACTCGAATCATAAGTTAGGTGGTTTCTTTCAGCAAAATCATTGTCTTACTCGGTTTTTTTGTTTGTGCAAAGCGAATAAAAACGGAAATCTGCCTGGAAAAAATTTTCCGCAGTTTTCGAATTGCTACTGCATCGGTGTTATATGGTGACTATTCCATATACCTTTGAACGTTGTAATGGTAGTATGCATTGACTAAGAAATGCTTTCGAGGTAGCGATTGAGTATTTGTGACAAAGAGTTTAATGAAATCTTTTATTTGAGTTGCATTAGCGTCATCATTGGTTTTTTAGAGTGGTTTGCTATTGGGTTCGTGAACGTTTAATGGCAAATCCAAAGGAGTGTAGGGATTAGAGAATTTTCTTCCACATTAAAATCTTGTCAGATTTGGGGTTCCCCATTGTCGAAACGTTACTATCAAAAATGATAGATTTCATTAGGAGTTCGAGATTTGAAGGAGTCAGAGGTTTGAAGAAGGTAACTTCTAAAAAAATCGGGATGAAAAAATGTGGTTGACTAGATATCTGGAAGGTCAGGTTGGATTTTTTTCGTAAGTAATTGATGCGCTCGGATTGAAGTGTTATGAATGAAGATAATTCTGAGGGTGGAGGAGAGTGGGTTATTTATTGTTTAGGAAGTGGATTAGGGAGTTTTATGTGTTGATGTTGGATGAAGTTATCTTTATCAAGCTTCCACTACTCGTCAGCTTTGGGGCTAATTATGTCATCAATAGCGCTAGAAAATGGTAGAAGAATGGGATTAGCGTCTGTGTGGGATGATCCGGAGTTAGATAGCGTGAACTTGGGCAGTGATAGTGGTGAAAGTTGTTTGTCAAAAGTTAGAAGTTGGGCTTGATTCGGAATATAAAAACTCGTCAGGAGAGGCGGCATCGGTCTTCTGAGAAGCTGCGAGTTTTTAAAGCACTTTGTATGAGATAGTCAGAGTGCATGTGGAATGAGTTTGTTGAAAAAATTGAAAAAAAATCACCGGTAGGAGAAAGGAGAGGAGATCAGTGTTAGATGCAACAGAAGAATTATTGAATGCTAAGAAAAGAAGTGGCCGAGGAATCCGGTTTTTTGGCTCATTTTCGGCGACACTCACTATCTTTATGTGAACAAAAACTATTTATATGAGGTTGTTCTATTATCTGTACATTTGTGTCGTTTTGATCGTAGGTTTAATGCTCTTGATTGTGTTTGATTGTGTTTAATCGTGTTTGATTGTTCATAACGGTAATTGTTCTTAATCGTGTTTGATTGTTTTGGATAAGGGTGGATTGGGGTGAAAATTTTGTTTTGTATTTAGCATGTGAGTTTTTTTTTGTGGTTCATCATTTTTATTTGTTTTTGTGTCATGTTGTTTTTGCATTCAACTGCTTGTGCGTCAAAAAAAAATTTCGTTTGTTGAAGTTGAAATACTCCAAAGTAATCTCGAAATGAATTTCGGGTTACACTTTCTTGTCAATAAACTTGCGTATGTATTGCACATATAATAATAACTCTCTGAATAAATAAAGAAAACATCATTTCGTATAAGATTGTTTGTAAAAGGGCCATCCTAATAAACCTAAGAAGTCATTTGTGATCGGTAAAAAACTGAATAAGCTCATCGAGGAGATATCTTGAGCTCCAAACTTTTCTTCTTCTTGGTAGATATATTTTTAATACCTTCTATGTATTTCTGTAACTGGTGTGTTTTAACGTTTAGATTATTAGCTGTTGTTTGCTTTGTATTTGGTCAATTCTTTTCACTGCATTGATGTGGCATTTGATATGAAGAGGAAACGCTTCAATCCTTAAGGAAATTTTTGCAATACAATGTGGCCAATCTTTCAGCCAAATAATACATCGGTATCCCAAAAACACGTAAATAGTCCTTTATATGAAACCAAACGATAGCAATGGTTCATTAAGGCACTTTTACGTTGTTAATGCGATATGTAACTTCGTCTATTTCGGTCACATATGAGGCTTAAGAAAAATAGGCCCTATAATCATTGGCTCAAGAGTCAGGGACACTATCTCTTGTGTTTTTCTACCTCGAAACGGTCGGAGCCAAATCGGTTCACTTGCGACATGAGACTACAACCCGTTACAGCTTAAAGGCCACTACCAAAATATCCCCCCACTCTAGAAATAAGAACGTCCCCGTACTTAGGTCTCAAAATACCCAAAATACGCGAACGCCGTTAAAAACCGGGTCGGAACAATCGTTATGTTACTTTTTATTAGACAGTGGAACTTTGATCCATTTCAGATGGATCAACCTAAAACTCGCCTTATCTCAACATAACAATCAGGGAAGGTTCACTTATTCGATGACTCGGAAAGGTCCCAAACCGGAGAAGTTCTGTTTTTGCGTAACCGGAGGGGTCACTTTTTGCCAATATGAGAGGGTCATATTATTGCCATTTCGAAGAATCTCCTTCCGGAGGGGTCCATTTTTGCCAATATGAGAGGGTCATAGTATTGCCAACCCGGGTTAGTCTTCTTCTTGCCAATCCGGCGGATCCCGTTATGCAAACCTTGAGGGGTCATTTTTGCCAAATCGGAGGGGTCTTAATCCAGATTCGTCCTTTTTTGGCATTTTGGAGCGGTCCCAATCCGGAGAAGTCCTGTTTTTCGCCAACTCTGAAGGGTCCCTTAAGTTTTGAACGAACGCAAACCTAGGGATACAAATAATTACCTAAGCTAAAGCAAGGCCTCTTGGTGGGTAAATATTAGGATAATTGGACAACCAGGAATATCGGTGGGCAACACAAAACTGGGTGGGTAAAACAAATTGTAGGTAACAAAAAATACTGCCTTCGAATTTTGTCTCATAAGTGCGGCAATAAACATGGTGAGGCGGGTGATTGCATAGAGCTTTACTACCATTCTATATGCGCTTTGTATTGATCAAATAAATTCAATTATTTGACCATTTCGAGATGTTTTGGGTTCACATTATAAAACTTTTGAAATTTTTTTGTGATAATTTTTAAGTCATAAAGTAGAAACTCGGAACGGTGAATATGTTTGCGTGAGATGATCCTAGGGTGGTGTTCCGCTGTTGGGAAAGTTTATTGTGGAAACAAAAGATATTTATTTGTCGGATGGGATCTTAGATTCGGAGAGTGCCGTGTAGCGTAGTACTTTTTCAAGTTCGAAAATTTCAAAAAAATTCAAAAATGTGTACCCTGTAATTGGAAAAAAAACATGTAGTGGTAGTGTCGCTTACATGCAATTGATTTTGACGTAATTTGTTTTGATTAATTGATAATAAGTATGCATACGGGTTCAATTTTGTTTTATACAGTATCTTATGTGAACAGTTAACATCTTTCTCCTAAAGTGAGGAAAACAAAAGCTAATCAGAAATTCGAAAAAGCTGAAACTCGAATCATAAGTTAGGTGGTTTCTTTCAGCAAAATCATTGTCTTACTCGGTTTTTTTGTTTGTGCAAAGCGAATAAAAACGGAAATCTGCCTGGAAAAAATTTTCCGCAGTTTTCGAATTGCTACTGCATCGGTGTTATATGGTGACTATTCCATATACCTTTGAACGTTGTAATGGTAGTATGCATTGACTAAGAAATGCTTTCGAGGTAGCGATTGAGTATTTGTGACAAAGAGTTTAATGAAATCTTTTATTTGAATTGCATTAGCGTCATCATTGGTTTTTTAGAGTGGTTTGCTATTGGGTTCGTGAACGTTTAATGGCAAATCCAAAGGAGTGTAGGGATTAGAGAATTTTCTTCCACATTAAAATCTTGTCAGATTTGGGGTTCCCCATTGTCGAAACGTTACTATCAAAAATGATAGATTTCATTAGGAGTTCGAGATTTGAAGGAGTCAGAGGTTTGAAGAAGGTAACTTCTAAAAAAATCGGGATGAAAAAATGTGGTTGACTAGATATCTGGAAGGTCAGGTTGGATTTTTTTCGTAAGTAATTGATGCGCTCGGATTGAAGTGTTATGAATGAAGATAATTCTGAGGGTGGAGGAGAGTGGGTTATTTATTGTTTAGGAAGTGGATTAGGGAGTTTTATGTGTTGATGTTGGATGAAGTTATCTTTATCAAGCTTCCACTACTCGTCAGCTTTGGGGCTAATTATGTCATCAATAGCGCTAGAAAATGGTAGAAGAATGGGATTAGCGTCTGTGTGGGATGATCCGGAGTTAGATAGCGTGAACTTGGGCAGTGATAGTGGTGAAAGTTGTTTGTCAAAAGTTAGAAGTTGGGCTTGATTCGGAATATAAAAACTCGTCAGGAGAGGCGGCATCGGTCTTCTGAGAAGCTGCGAGTTTTTAAAGCACTTTGTATGAGATAGTCAGAGTGCATGTGGAATGAGTTTGTTGAAAAAATTGAAAAAAAAATCACCGGTAGGAGAAAGGAGAGGAGATCAGTGTTAGATGCAACAGAAGAATTATTGAATGCTAAGAAAAGAAGTTGCCGAGGAATCCGGTTTTTTGGCTCATTTTCGGCGACACTCACTATCTTTATGTGAACAAAAACTATTTATATGAGGTTGTTCTATTATCTGTACATTTGTGTCGTTTTGATCGTAGGTTTAATGCTCTTGATTGTGTTTGATTGTGTTTAATCGTGTTTGATTGTTCATAACGGTAATTGTTCTTAATCGTGTTTGATTGTTTTGGATAAGGGTGGATTGGGGTGAAAATTTTGTTTTGTATTTAGCATGTGAGTTTTTTTTTTGTGGTTCATCATTTTTATTTGTTTTTGTGTCATGTTGTTTTTGCATTCAACTGCTTGTGCGTCAAAAAAAAATTTCGTTTGTTGAAGTTGAAATACTCCAAAGTAATCTCGAAATGAATGTCGGGTTACACTTTCTTGTCAATAAACTTGCGTATGTATTGCACATATATTAATAACTCTCTTAATAAATAAAGAAAACATCATTTCGTATAAGATTGTTTGTAAAAGGGCCATCCTAATAAACCTAGGAAGTCATTTGTGATCGGTAAAAAACTGAATAAGCTCATCGAGGAGATATCTTGAGCTCCAAACTTTTCTTCTTCTTGGTAGATATATTTTTAATACCTTCTATGTATTTCTGTAACTGGTGTGTTTTAACGTTTAGATTATTAGCTGTTGTTTGCTTTGTATTTGGTCAATTCTTTTCACTGCATTGATGTGGCATTTGATATGAAGAGGAAACGCTTCAATCCTTAAGGAAATTTTTGCAATACAATGTGGCCAATCTTTAAGCCAAATAATACATCGGTATCCCAAAAACACGTAAATAGTCCTTTATATGAAACCAAACGATAGCAATGGTTCATTAAGGCACTTTTACGTTGTTAATGCGATATGTAACATTCGTCTATTTCGGTCACATATGAGGCTTAAGAAAAATAGGCCCTATAATCATTGGCTCAAGAGTCAGGGACACTATCTCTTGTGTTTTTCTACCTCGAAACGGTCGGAGCCAAATCGGTTCACTTGCGACATGAGACTACAACCCGTTACAGCTTAAAGGCCACTACCAAAATATCCCCCCCACTCTAGAAATAAGAACGTCCCCGTACTTAGGTCTCAAAATACCCAAAATACGCGAACGCCGTTAAAAACCGGGTCGGAACAATCGTTATGTTACTTTTTATTAGACAGTGGAACTTTGATCCATTTCAGATGGATCAACCTAAAACTCGCCTTATCTCAACATAACAATCATAAAACACGCTCAAGAAATCTAACATTGGTCACATGTCGACACACTCGAAAATAAGGAGTAATTAAAATTGATGAGCAACCCGAGAACTAAATACAATAACTTGAGAAGTTCAATACTAATTAGTTTTAATAAAGGAAATAAGTTTTGACTCTAGAATTGAAGTTTTAGTCTGAACCATTGGGACACTCCAGCTGTCCACATTTCCACTGAAGGTTCACTCTGGTTCAGTTAGAATAATTGTACTCCTCTCTCGCGATTATCTCGTCTCCTATTTCAGGATAAGATGGCTCTACTCGTGTCTTATTTTGTATCTGGAAATTGCGAATAGCAATTTCTCGCCGTTTTCTTAATTACTTTCCCGCAATTGTAAATTCGGTTGTTCTGATTTTATTTTTTTATGTTTTCAGTTGTCGCGAGAAAACTGAGCATGACAGCCTCTATTAGAAATTTAAAAAAATTAAATTCCACTCCAAAACAACGTATCTCTGGCACATACCCCCCGGACTCATGATCGTTGTCCTCATCGCGTACTGTCGTCTGTCAGTGAATCCCAGAAAACCGAGTGTTGCTCAAGGTACAGTGCCAGTGGTCATTTACAGAAGTTTGCAGCAGTCTTAAGTTTATCTACATCCCAAAACTCACAACCATATAAAAATCTCATACTATCGCTAGACAGCAATCAAAATCTGCATACACCTGCACCTTTGAATTCTCGATTTTTATGCTAACGATCTAAAATTTCTTTTGTCCTATTCAATCAGGAAATTGTCATGCAGCCTTTTGATTTATGTAATAAATATAGCATTTGTTAAAATTTCTTTTTCGTGATCCCAGATTTCATCCGAGTTCACGCTCGAGCTCCCCTTCCCTCTCAAGACTCAAGGCTCGAGAGTTTTCCCTTCGAGTCACCTGCTCATTTCGCGTCTTTTGCCCTCGAGGCACTAGACCCAGACGTGTTTGACACCGCAAACTGTTTCAACAGTGCTTCTTCATCATCGGAGCTAATCACGATCTCCTCCCAAGCCTTCAGCTGTTCAGAGGATCGCATCCATTCCCTTTGCTCCTGCAATCTCTTCGCTTGATTGGGCAAACTCTTCACCCTCGACTTTCGATTCAAACAGAAGGAATTCTGAAGACTCAGGCTCTCTTCGCCAAACCCTCCGCTAGTATCGACTCTCTCGCCTTCGTTGTTTCTTGACACTCTGCCCACTCTTTTCCATCACGTCGTGATCGCATTTCGATCGGTCAACAGAGGTCTCTTGAAGGCCTCCGGTCCTATCTCGGCCTGGAACTGTCGTTACTCCTTTTGATGTTTCCTCATGTGATCATTTGTTACTATGTATAACCAGGACGTCAGCGTCGCTCGAAACCAAGGAAAGAAGCTCAATCTGCTCCATACGTGCCTGACTACCATTGGTATAGAGAACACTTTGAATGCAGTCTCAAACAACTCGAGTCTCCTGCTTTAGTCTATCGCGTATATCGACTCCGCCGTTGGCGTCTTCGTTCCCCGATACTTCGTTACATTCTCTTCAATCCGCCTTAGAGCCAGCATCGTGCTCACCACCAAGAGCGTCACCTTTTGCCGGTGATCCGGTAATCCTATCGACCGAATTTCTTCCACATCCCATACCAGGCAGAGGTTTGCGTGATCCGGATACCACACCGTTTGTGCCAGACAGTGGCATGGGCATTCTCCATGTATGATCTCAAAACTCCTGAGGTTGCGCTCTCCCGAGGCTTCCAGGAGAGGCTCGAGTTCCATCATCTTCTCGTGTATCGTATCGTTCGCCTCAATGTTTGGAGCACCCCCGCCGATTTTCCTATCACACTTTGTCTCTCGTGGTCGCTTATGTTCTCATTTTCCGAACTCAAAAGCTCTTCCCACCAGATTCTACTCAAGTCATCCCTCAGTTCTCTCGGCACTGTTCCTCGGATTTTTCGCAACAACCTGTGTGAGTGATGCGACATCCGAGCCAACCTTACGCACTTGGATACTGAGAAGGCTTTGTCTATTACTACTCTTTGGCTGGATACCTCCACCATCGCCATGTGCAGTGGGTAGTGGCTGCCGCACAGGTTGGCCATCACTGACCCTACTAGAGATTTCGCGTTCAATGGCAGACCATAGGCTTCGCTCATGGGAAATCCCATTTCCGCCTCGAGACCGACCTTCCAGCTCCTGATGTGTTTTTGAGTCACCTGCAACACCCCAGGCCATGACCCCACGCTCAACGCAGTCACCAAATGGTGTTCAGACTCTAGCCTCTCCAGTGACTGCAGACTGCACATCCTTGAGAAGAATCCGAGAGCCGTTGATATGTTCACCGTGGTACTCGAGTAACACTCCGCCACTATTTGTACCTCACTCTTCTCCCTCTCCGTGATGTCTTCAAACCAAGTGACTAGATCTTCTTTTTGAAAGGACTGTATCCTAACGCATGATCGTTCATCACAGGTGTGCTCTCCACTCCCACAAGTCGAATCCAGACAACTACCCGGCTCCATACTCCTCGCCGACCCAAGTTTATTCGTCCTTCCGCCTGACTCCTTCACCTGAGGTAAGATCAGTTTGTGCACTACACTCAATGTTGCCAGATCTTCATCTTTCGTCGGTGCTAACCTCACTCGCTCCGTGGTTTCTTCGATCAGGCTCGCGTGGGGATGTGGACGCCAAGAGGGCCTTAGTAACTTCCACACCACTCCCAGATTCGTGATTTGCATGCCATTGTCATTACCCATCTTCAGTTCAACTCTTTTGCTTGAGCGCGGTACGCTTATCACCTCCAACGTTTTCTCGAGAATCAAGCCCAAATTCGGTCTCTCTTTCTCTCCACTGCGTCTATTTCCACTATTTTCTCTGTCCAAAACTTCAGCAGCTCCGCTACCTCGTGGTTCATGTGAGCACCTCCGGCCTCTGAGTCCAAGAAGGGATTGTACGCCATCCCCATTACTCCAGACACATACTGATATTCTCCTTTCTTATTGGTTCTCGAGTACTCCTCTGACGAGGCCAAGTTACGGTGTACATCGTGTTCCTCCTCGAACTTCCTGTTGTAGAATCCCCGTATCTCGTCAAGCTTTCTGTGGCTCTCCAGAGATTGTCTGGAACCATCCTCCTTTTCTATCCCAGCACTCTGGTATACGTTCAAGATGACTGCTGAGACTCTCTTTTCCACTGTTTTAGCACTGTTGAGCATCTTTCCTCCTTGCCAGGCTCAAGCCTGAATTATACCTGGCAACGTGTTGCATTAGTACTTGATACACCTCTAGATTCTTGCCTCCCAATTTCAACTTGTCGTACGAGATCAGCGTCTCCAACTCTATTCCCACCAGGCTCCACGCGAACATTAGTTGTCCTGCGGTTCTAATGAAGGGATTCGCCATCAATGGCGATGCCGATGAGGATAACCTCATCGCTTCTTCAAAATGATCCCTTAACAAGTTCTGCCATGTCCTCTCAGTTGGCTCCCCAATTCTAATTTGTTAACCTCAGCCTTTTGCTGAGTGGCCCAATTACGTCGCTTGCGTGCCACTCCACTGTCCAGCTTCTTTAAGCAGTCCTCCATTTCTTTCAATGCAGTCTCGAAGGCCACCCACCATGGCCGAGAGGTGTTCCTCGTTCTATTCCTCTCAAGAGGATCATTCGTTATTTGCTTCCCAGTGGCTTGGTGCCCCTTTGAGACCCATTTTTTGCCGACATCTACTTCCCATGTCTGTCCGCTCGTTGAATCTCTTTTCATGTTCGTCTTCTGGGGCCTGAAGTCCACCTCAGATATCGAGTTGGTGGAAACCTCCATTTCCTTCTCCTTTTCGAGTGGTTTTCTGGGCTCAGCGCTGCTCTTGTAGGCCGCAGTCTTGCACCGCGCCAGAACCATTGGCGCCGTCTCTCTCAAGTTTGTCTTAGAGACTGCATCCGCTGGAGACTACTCAACCCCTCTTCCTCTCTTTTTCTCTTGCGAGACTTCACATCTCTACTTGGGGGCGTTGTCGTTATCATCACTGACTCGACCTCTTTGTCTCCATCCAATCCTTCTAACTCTTGCCTCCCCCCTGATCGAGCCTTAAGGATATTAGTACTTTTAACTATATTACTAGTCCCAACTTTATCCCCTTTTACACCTACAATTATCCTATCTACAGTTTTTGTCTCAGAGTAGAGCTGCCTTTACATTCGTCGTCTCTGGTCGTCGGGTGCGCCTTTCTTAGCTCGACCAGCTTGCTTAGCAATTCTTTCCTCGCCTTCTCATCCAGTCCTGTTCCCATCAGAAGCGGCTCTCCAAACTTCATCACTGCGTCCCACAGTTCTTCCTTGAAAACGTCTAGCGTGGTCTCGCTGTTCACTTCTCGATTGAACTCTCTCAAGTAATCTCGCCAAGCGTCCTCATCCAGAGTCCCTAGGAACATGGTCTTATTTCCCTCGAAGGTATTCTTTTCCCTTTCTTCTGCACTCAAGAGTATCATTCCATATTGGAAATCTCACTCGTCAGTGGCAACTCTAGATTTTTTCGGGGAGATGTAGTCAGAGGTGGAGTGGCAGTGTCTGCCCAATTATCTTCGCTCAGATCTTTCAACAGTTCTTGAGTGGTGAACTCCTCCCCCGATGGCTATGGCTCTGGTGTGTTTCCCACTTCCATATCTTCTCCGGCCTCGCTGAGAGTCTCGTCCATACTTTCCTCTCCTGATTCTGCGCTTCTTCTCTCAAGAATCCTCCTGAATCGATCTTCTACAGGGCCGCTCCTCTTGTCTCCAGGGGTGCCCACCGACAGGGGTGATGGTGTCATTGGATCCGATTTCTTATATTCTGTCAGAGCCACGTACAACGGACCTGCTGCGTCCAGCTGCCTTCCCTCCTGTCTCATCTCCACCTGCTCCAGCCCGTAGGGTGCCCGGTATTTTCTTGTTGCGAACTGCATTTCATCTTTTAATGCAATGTGTCCCTCTTTCACGATCATCCTGCCATCGTCCCACACAGGCAACATGTTCTCCAATCCCTCCTGCTCAGGCGTTCTCAAGACATCTCGTACCTCGATTTTTGGGGGTAGCGAGCCTCTCATCTTATTCGCTTGAGTCGTCGATGAGTTTCTTTTTATCTCACTAGTGTGAAAATAAACTGTTGCAGTGTAGCCAATGAACAGGGGATCCCAGCCATCAGTGAACCCTTTTCGAGCTTTTCTGCCGCTGCTCTCGCGAATAGGGATAGGGCCACCAGGGAACTGTTCATTCCCAGGGTCATTCTCCTGACTGTTGGGAACTCGGGAATGGTCGTTGGCAAGATCTCCTTTTCCAGTATTGCCTCTAGCTCTCTTTTGAGCAACTCAAAGCTTTTCTTCCACGCGGGAATCCTCAAGATCTCCTGTCCGCTCGCTGTCAGAGGGTTCAAGTTCCAGAACTTGGGATAAGTTTCGATGGGGCCTTCACGTTTGCCTCCCATCCTACACTGTAGTTGTCCTCGGAATTTATACACCATCAGCTCTGCATCCTTCAACTTTCCCAAGAGTACCATATTGCTCATCTGTGCCCTCACCACCTCTTGCTGACACCAATTGAGCGCCGTCCCGTCCAGCACACTTATGAGGCTCAAGTGTGTCACGGAGTTGCGATAAGCCGTCACTAGAGGATCTGGGAATGCGTATGTCACGGCCGGTCCATAAATGCAGGTTACGACCTCCCTCAGCCACCGGATTATCCCCATTGGGTTCGACCTCATCGCCAGGCACTGGTCGGTCAACAGAAGCATGCCACCAGTCACTTTCCTCCAATCCTCTCTCGTCTTGGGATTCTTCTCTTCACCAGTCATATATCGATTCTGCATCAAGAGGTATTCCACTAGCAGCGTCTTCAGCCCTGCTGCACACTTATATGAATGAGTGTCGATGCTCGAGTGGGCTTTCCCCATCGACCGGGGCTCCCCATACTTCATCAGTCGATGGAATGACACCAGTTCACCATGGGTTAGGAGTACCAGTGCCAGATACCCGTCAATCCGGCGTGTTTCCACGCCTCGACTGAACATTTACGCTGGGCCCATGTTGAATAAGTATCTAGGATAAACCAGGTACAGTGCCAATGAACTCTTTCCCCCAACAAGGACTCAAGAACTTGAGAATCTCGTGATCCCTTCTCGTCTTCAGCTCTACCTTCGCGTGCTCCATCCAGAATCCTCCGATTGTGACCTCATTTGCAGCTGTGACGAACCTAGTCACTGTCATCTCCCTATCCTCGGCTTCTCAAGAAAACTCCAGACTTGTTTCACGAGAAGTGGGGCATTCTCTTTCGTCTTATCTGTAGCGTTCTCCAGCCTTGGCGTCAGGAATGGCCACCAGCTTCTCTCTTGCGTCAGTCGATACATCATCGACTCCAGTTGCTTCTCCGTTGCAGCCACACTCTTTCTTTCATTACTCGGTCCCCTAGACCTACTGGTGCAACTCGTGATTGTCACATCCATGCTTCGAAACCACACGCTGGCCGTCAAGTGATTTATCACCGGATGGTCGTCCCCGATGACCGGACTGAACTTAAGCTGTCTGGCGAAGTTTGATATATCTTGCAAGAGGACCTCGTCCAACACAATGAGGATATCTGCTAATTCATAGAAGCCCCTCAACGCGTGGGATACATCCGCCCATGCCGCCGCCAGTTCCGACTTGCGGAGCCTCAGGTTCGTCGGTACCAGCTCTCGATTGGGAGCTGCCATCAGAATCCGCCACTCATTCCCCTCGGCTATCAGGATCAAGACTGCGTACACGAATTGCAGAGCGGGAGGCATGCTCGCGTACCCGGGGGACGTAGTGAACACCACCCTTGTCTTGGACCCAAATCTCGAGGCAACGCTCTCTTGCACCTCATTAATTGCTGCAAATAACGTCTGGATTGCTCACCAGAATCTTCTCGGTGCCGGTTCGTCGCCCTTGAGCTGCTCAAGAAACCCAGTCGCGTGCAAAGGGCATTCATTCCCGCAAACATTAGTAGCTCATGCTCGCAAGGCATCTCCGATTTTATTGCTACCACCAGGGTTAATATCTGGTTCAGCTCAGCTCCTGGCAATGAGTATATCAAAGTCTCTGGCCAGAACAACGAAGTCTGATCCCGCTACGATGATCACCCTCGCAGCAGCTGGATCTGCTCTGTCATAAACTGCCAGGGTGTTGGCCAATTGGGTGTTCTCACAGGGTTTCCCGTATCAGGATCGTCTGCCAACCTCGTGCCCTCATAGGCGGCATCCGGCAGTTCGATTTCCCTTGGGTTCAGCAGTTTATCCACCACCCTTAACTGCGCTGGAGTTGCCAATCTGATCCTGGCAATGCTTGTTCGATGTTTGGGGGGTTCCGCTATGAGTCCCGGACTCCCCAGCAACTTGAGAGGCCTTTAATTGATAGGTCCCATGATCGACTTCGTGGGAATCCCAGTCAGATCCGCCGTCTCCATCATTCTCGCTCTTGAGAAATGCGTCTCGTGAGCCTTCAACCAGTCCACCCACCGATGTCTACTCAAGTCCTCGTGTGGCACTCGTTCGAGACCCAGAGTTTCCGCTAACTCTTGCCTACATTCCAGGTGTTCCAAGTCCAACCTCTTCACTTTCTCTAGATATCTCAACCGATTGTTCTCCGCTGCTCTGTCCACCCTCTTACTCTCCGCCACTACCACTGTGGACAATACCGAACTCGATGACGTTACCTCCTCAGCCTCCATCGGTACGGCGCCTGGTAATCTGGTCCGATTGCTTCTTGAGCTGTCTTTAGAATCGACCCTCGCCCCCAAGCGACTGGGCAAAGCTCTTGAGGCAAGGAAGGGTGGATTTGGAGGCAAGGAAAGGTGGTCCGAATGTGAATTGGGCCGTCTCCAGCAGCTTCGCTTCTAGCGCGTTTATGTGCCTTTGAAAGACATCAATTAACCATTCCACTCCCCTTGGTCTACCGAAGTGGATTCCGTCTGATGTGCATCGTCGGGGAACCCAGCTTGTTCCATCTGCTCAGCCACATCCAACAATCTAACCGGGAGGACGCTCCTTTGACGAATTTGCCTGATCACTTCGTTCAGGTATCGTACCTTCGCATTCATCTCCGTCGCGTTTTGATCAGCCTTCATGTTGTAGGGGACGATACATACCGTGAGTAGTACAGGATCCATTTCAATCCTCAACTCCTCAAGGATGCAGCTCATCTTATCATGCAGCCTCATCACTTTCCTTGGCTCTCCCCTTGACACGTCATTCGTTCCGATCATCAGAGTTACCGTGTACACTCTCGCAATCCCTAGCATCTCAAGTGTTGCCAATATTTGTGGCGTCGCAGCTCCAGGGAAACTCAAGATCCCCGTTTGCCAGTGTGATTGAATCCGGGTCAGCACCCGCAGCAGGCTGTCCCCTATGATTAGGTGGACTGCACCTTCTGGCACACGTGGCTGCGTGAGGTATTCCACCCAGGCTGCGTCATGGAAGCAGTCCCTTCTGGCCCTTTGTGCCGTGCTCCAATCCAGGCGATTGTGCCTGTGGTACCTGCCTTCTGTGTTTTTCTTATAGCTTGAGATCATCACACTCCCGATCGGTTGCTCCCTCCACGTCGAGGGAAGCTCCGCTCTTACTGAACTCTCACGACTTCTTAGCTGTGTCCTCTCATTTAATTCCTTTAGACGTGACGAGCTGCCGCTCTTCTGACTGTTGCTCGGGGTTAAGCTCGGGGTATACCCAGGCAGTGCAACGTCCATTAGTGAGCGTATCGGTTGTGTCTCTAGGCCGCGCAGGGAGGACGTTGACTCAGTCAGTATCCATACTTCCAACCCCTCACTCATGTGTTCTCGAGCCGCGCGGTAAAGGTTAAACCGTCCCCTTGATCTGGGAGTTTCGTCCACCTCCATCCGTGACTCTCTGGCCTTGAGCCGGTAACCACTCGCTCCTTGGGCCTGGCTCCCTTTTGCATATCGAGCTCGCGCTGTCGTTGGTGGATTCTCTCCAGTTCCGACGTCAGCTGTTCACAATTCGCGGCATTCTCCCGCACCCTTTGTTCCTGCTGGTGTTCGGCCCTCAGCATTTCAAGCAACCTCCGTGTTTGGTGCCTCTCGATGACCGCCTGGTCCCTCTCCAGCTTAGCATGTTCTCTATCAAGCTTCGCTTGATCCCGGTCGAGGTTCGCCTTGTTCTTCTCCCTCTGTGTCTTCTCAAGTTCTTTTTTCAGAGCACTGAGGTCCGGGTATGCCTCTTCTGTTTGCTGTGCTCGCGTCATCGATGGTGTTTTGCTCGTGCTCTGGCCTGCTGATCTTGCTGATGGTCTGATCGGCAGTGGGAATTCCCCTGCGCCATACTCGCTGCTATTACCCGGGCCAGGGTTCCACGCCAAGTCGAAGCCCCTTACTCCTCCATCCACATTCCACCATCTGGAACAGCCATCTAGTTTGCTCTTGGTTGGATATTCCCTCGGTGGTGTAGCCGACCATCAAGACAGCTTCTGTTGCAGACTCCCTGCATTCACCCTGTTCCTCTAACTGAAGGATGGCGTTCAGCATCACCGCCAATCTCTCATCCACTTGGGTGTAATCCAGAACTATCTGCCATTTCTATGATTTCTAGATGGTCTCGAGTTTTAATCCACTTGAGTATTACCTTACCGACTTGAGTATTACCTTACCGACTTGAGAATTACCGTACCGACTTGAGTACTTGAGAAAAATCTTTTTGCAAATATCTTTTGCAAATGTTGATGATCACGAGTTTGTTCAAGACCTTCTTTTCTCTCTTTCACTTGAGTGGGTTGAATCGTCAACTTTGTTTATCAAACCGATCAGAATATAAAATCCATTTTAAGACTAAGATGTCATGTTCCTAACCTAACCATTATAGTTAAAACCTTATCCTTTTCATTCTACTAAAACAATTCAATTGGAAGTTCTCTAAGAGCATGCAGATTCATTTTATGTTTTAGCACCGTCAATTCTATAAAATTCAATTGTCATGCCAATCGCGTTTTAAGATCCTTTTACCTGTGCCGTGCTCCAATACCCGACTTGAGATCCCTTCATACCCTACTCGAGACCCCCATGTACCCGACTCAGGCGATGCTTAAGTAATATTTCTTGTGCAGATGTACTATTATCTCTGTTTCTGCGAAGACCACGTGCAGGATATCATATAGTTCCCTTGGGCTCAATTGAGACCTCCGTTATCCTTCTTTCAATCATGAAGTCTCGTAGTCTTGTTAGTGCCAACATCACGTGTTCAGGGTCGATTGTATTCCTGTCATTGACCCTCGTTACCAGAAAGCACAGGTACTTGCCTGGGACTTGCGCTACTGATGGGGGAAGCGGCGCCATTCCTCCCAGCCCCGGTCTCTGTCTGAATAGAAAATCCACGCTCTGGTATTCTCTCTCGAAGTCGGCCTCCAGTCTCGACTTCAAATTCATGTCCGCCGTGATACAGATCGCGCTAGTCCTGTTTGACAGGATGAAGTCGCTATCCGTTATCATGATGTTTTCCGAGTACTCTTTGGGTATTTCAAATATCGTTTTGAAATTCCGACCTATCGTATGCTCTGGCTCTTCTTCATCCAGTCCAATTTGCTTGTTTCTCTCACTTCCCTGAGTTTCTTTATCATCAAACTTTTCGGTATGGGTAAGTCCTACCCCCACTCCCCGGACAAAAAACATTTATCGACGTCCACGTCGACGATGTTGGGTCTGAATTATCTGGCGGAATATCGAGCGGCCTGTCTGTTGCCGTCCAGCCGAAGAGAGGATCCTCTGTTTTCTTGTGTTTTTTCGATGACACGTCGGCTTGTTGAACGCTTTGCCCTTCGCAGTTTTCGTTCTTGACATCGCGCATCCATTCTAGTATCCTCAAGTTCGTTTTCTCCCTCCTTTCTATCTCGCTCTGTTCCAGGTCCGTCTCCAATTCCGGTGTCGAGTAGTCTTCCTGCGGATAACATCCACAATCATCAATAACTTGCCAGTCATCTTCAGCTTCTAGTTCGCCTGCACTCAGTAGTTCTTCGCCCAATTTGTCTGGCTGTATCTTATCAATCAAAAAGTCATCCCCGTACCTGTTGTACCTCATGCCTGTCCTTTTACGATTACCAGTCCAAGTCCCCAGTGGTATTGGTCGATCTGGCTCCATCCACTTTGGCACCTCATTTTGCTCCGGAACGTTCCAGTCCTCCTCTACAAACGATCCTGCTTCAGAGTCCGCCTCTATCTTTTCATTGTCGTCCAAACTCAAGTTCTCGTTGCCATCATTTTTCTCTCTGGTGCCTTTTTCGTTTACTTCACACGCTGGCTCTAGCACTAGGTACTCAAGACCCTCCATGTTCTTTGGTATACACCAGTCCTCTGGGGACGGGACGTGAGGCTTCAGATTTTCATAATGTGCTGCTCGCGCAGTACTCAAGCGGTAGAACCGTCCTGTTGATGTACTTCCGTTACCATGAATGGTCCTCTCCACTTCTTGAGTAGTTTCTTTGTCCCTTTGGGTGGTATGACATTTTGAAAGACCCAAACGTACTGGCCCACCTCATATGGCTTTGCCTGTAATATTTTTTCATCATATTTCTTGCGTTGTCTCATTTGCGCTTGCGCAGTGTTCCTCCTGCATAGCTCGTTTAGTTCCTGCTGTCCCATGATCGCTTCTTTCACGTATGCTTGAGACGACGTCCTTTTCCCTTTGTATTCCGGGTAAAAATAATGTCAGGAGCATTGCTCTCTCCCTGCCCGTCAAATTCATGAAAGGACTGATGCCCGTCGTTGAGTTCTGCGTAATGTTGTAGGCCCCTACGACTTGCGGCAGAAATTTATCCCAGTCCGTCATGTATCTTGAGCAGTATACCCTCAACAATTCAACCAACATTCTGTTCTGTCTCTCTACCAGCCGATTGGTCTGGGGATGGTAGGTTGTCGAGTGTGCTTGAGCAATGTGCGATCTCTTCATCAGTTCTTTTGTCAAGTCCCCTGCAAAAACTTTGCCGTTGTCCGATTGGAAAGTCCTTGGACAACCATACCGCGATATCCAATGCGTTATTAGGTGGTCACATGTCTCATCGGCTGAGGCTATTTGACATGGATCCGCTTCCGCCAACTTTGTGAAGTGATCTATTATAACCAGTATCTTGTTATATCCCGACTCCGTCATGCAGATCATTTGATGGTCTATCTGCACTACCTCGTTGAACTCTGAGCTCTCAACGAACTTAAGTGGGAATTTCATCTTCCTCGGGTCTTTTACTTGGAAGCATGCCAGGCAGGCATTCACCCATCTCTCGCAAGCTTTCCTTAATCCTGGCCAATCAAACTTTAAAGTATTTTTTGTTGCACTTTGTCTATCCCTGGTGCCCCATCTGATCGTGCGATCTGAATAGCACCTCTGTCTGATACAACTGTGGTAATATGATGGGATTGGGCTTGTGTAAAATCTTCTCCTCATCTTTTCTCTTGCACGCTACCACACCGCCAGCTGTGCGATAGAGTAAATCTTTCTTTTCCTTGTAGAACTGGCTCAAGATCTTGTAGCTGTCTCCTTCGTGTTCCCCTTTCTCCTTGGACCCCGTCCGGATCCATTTGGAGAGGTTACTTGTCATTTTGTCATTCTTTTGAGCTCTTATCAGGTCCGACAGCCTATATCTTGCCTTGACAGGTTCCTTTAGTGCCATGATCTGTCCATTCATTTCCCCAGGGTTGTGGATGTCATCATTCAGCTTCACGCATATTATCATCTTCACGATCTTCATATCATCTTCTGGCACCAGATTCGTTCTGACATTTGAGTTTCATGATAGTTCTCTGAATGGTTTCCTCGAAACCGCAATTCTTTCAAGTTCTTCGCCACCTCGTCTTTCTTGTACGTCCAGATTGTACGTTCCTGAGGATGGATCTGTTTGTAATTCCCTCTCGCGGTGTCTAATCTCCTCTTCCGCCAATATCATGCACAGACTATCTTGATCGTCGCTGCTCTCATCCGAGTCCTCATCCCATTCTTCACACTCCCCGGACAATTTTTCTTCTCCAGTTTCTTCTTCTTCCGTGGATGTGGACCACTCCCCGTACTCTTGACCTAGTCCCAGGTGTTCAGCTTCTTCTTTGAACGCCAATTTTTTCTTCCCAACCTGAGTCTGTTCAAGAATGCTTTCAGGGATCTTGTCAACCACTGACCGCACAACATCTTTGCCATCAGTAACACTTCCTCTTGAAGAGTCAGTATTGTCAACTGTTTCCTCCCTTCGCAGTATCGTGACTTCCAGTTCCTCTTGACGCTTTTCTTGGATCACGGGTTTATCATCTGCTAGTTTCTCGAGTAACCTCATTAAGTCATCATCTATTTGTGCATCTCCCGTTTCTACCTGGTTACGATCATAGTCTTTTGCCTTGAGCGTCTCCCTCACAATCTTAGACTTGATTTTTATCCCTATCGGCATTCCTCGTTTTTTCTTCAAGTCCGTCGTCTCCGGAGGTTCTTTTGGTAATTCGGGGTGATCTTCAATCGGTTTGCCTGATTTGTTCAACCATCTCGTGAGTGGAAGACTGTCGTACGTTTCCTTATCCACGAATGAGAAGCCATCCTTGATCTGAGGTCTATCCGCCTCCCTTTGTTCTTATCTCTCGTAGAGCTCCGTCTTCTTACTCAAGCTGTCTGTGTTTTGATGTTTGTCTCGTGTTCTATGCTCAATTATCATGTTGTAGCCGTCCAGGCGAACTATCCACCTCCCAATGTAACTTTGGTCCATTGAGTACGTCTTTAGCCAGCTTAGTGCCCTGTTGTCGACTCGCAGCTTGAATGGCTCACTGCCTAGGTAAGTTCTACACTTCTCGACAAAGGTAACCACCGCAAACATCTCTGCTTTCGGTGCCCCGTACTTCATTTCCGTGTCGCTTAAGACTTTGCTCCCGTACGCTATTGGTCTCAAGACTTTTTTCCCGTTCCATTCTCGTTCCTGATGGAGAATTCCAGAAATCGCAACTACCGACGCATCCGTGTCCAGCACGTACATCCCTTTCTCTGTTGGCATCCCTATTACTGGTGCCTCGCATAACTCTTTTTTTATTTTCTGGAATGACTCTCCTGCTGCGTTGTTTCACGCGAACTTCTTGCCCTTGTGTCTCATTAATTGTTGCATTGGGTATACCTTGTCCGCATAGCCTTTGATGAACTCTCTATAGTAGTTAGCAAAATCCAGGAAGCTCATCAACTGGTGTTCCGTTTTCGGCGATTTCCAAGTTAGAACTGCTTCTACCGCATATGGATCAGGTCTGATGCCGTGCCTGTCCACCATCCTGCCCAAGTATTTTATCGAGTGCTTGAGTATCTCGCCCTTTGATGGTTTGCACTTCAGCCCCGACCTCTTCATACATGCAAACACCTCGTCAAGTCTCTCAATGTGGTCTTCTAGTGTGGGCGTCGCTATTACCACGTCATCCTCATAGCACATTACCAGATTGCCGTACTTCTTCGTCACACCTATTAGTGCCTGTGCCATCAATCGCTGAAATGTTGCGGTGGCATTGCAAAGACCAAACGGCATCCGTTTCCATTGAAATAGACCCAACTCGCAGGCGAACCCTGTCTTGTCCATGCCCTGCTTCCTTAGCGGTACCTGCCAGAAGGCCGAACCCAAATCAAGAGTCGTAAAAAACTTTGCATTACCTAACTTCGAGAGGCTCTCATCAATCCGAGGTATGGGATAGGCATCGTTCACCGTGACGGAGTTCGGGTATCGAAAGTCACAACAAAACCTCAATTGGTCGTCTTTCTTTTTGGCCATCACCACTCCACATGCCCACGGTGTTTTGGATGGTTCTATCATATCATACTCTAGTAACGTTTCGATCTCTTTTCTACACGCATCCGATTTGTGTGGGGTATTTTCTTCAGTCGTCTCAAGATACAAATTTTGTCCCTATGATTAGGACAGTCAACAACATCATTTTGTTTTGAATTCTCAGTCATTTCATATCGAGTTTTAACCGGTAAAGCATATCCCAGCTTCCTCCCCCTCTGTATCGTGATTGGTATATCAAGAATATTCAACAAGACACTGACGCAGAGGCCGCTCTTCGTTATCGAGAAGGATCTTCCTAAAACAGCAGCAATTTGACTATTAGGATTCGGGACTATGCACACATGCTTGTTGTCACTTAGTTCATTGTAATTTTTCATCCGCAAGCTTACAATTGCTGCTTCGTTTGCCTTTAGCCTCACCCTCCTACTCAAGAACACCGGTGCTTTATTTTCATTCGCTATTATCAAATTTACCGGTTTTATTGCGTACCTCCTATCCTGGTTTCTTATCCTGAACATCGCATTGTTTAAATCAATCCTTACGTCAAAGTTCCTGATGAAGTCCCTGCCTAAAATGAATTGTTCAGACTCGTGCAGGTTTTCTACTACGAGAAAGCTCATCCACAGATTGTGTTCCCCCAGATTTAGGGCTATTATTGGTGTCCTGCCTAGCACCCGCAGCGCCCCTTTGTTGGATGCTGACAACCGTATTCTTGAGTCTATCAAGTCATCTTTGTCGAAGCCCATTCGCTCCCAAGTTTCGTTCGGTTTTATACTCAAGACCGCACCAGTATCGAGTAACCCACGCAAGTAAGTCTTTTTACCACTTATGTAAAGCACGTGTGCTGATACGTCTGCCTCTGTCCCAATGTGCACTGCATCTTCCTCCAGCATGGCAGAGTGTCCAATCGATCTCACCTTTAGTTCATCTCTTCCTACGTAGATCTGCCCTACTAGATCTTCATCGCATGTTATCATTGTTTTTGTGTAGATGTTTATCCCATCTATATTTAGCATCACCTCATGCGGACCATAATTTTCTGTTTACCTGTTGTCAACTCGGACTGAATTGCTACCCCCTCTTGTGAGTAGTGCCCTGAGTTCTCTTGAAGTCGTTTGTGGGCTCATACCACTCAAGTATTCGGCGTACACATCAATGTGCATTATTGTCTGGTCGCTGGGTTCGCTCAAGTTTCTCGTCACCTCGTGGCCACCCACGGTGATTTTTGACATTATTCTAGCTCCGATTTTCGTTATGCCGAATGGCTTTCCCGTCACCATTTTCACAAGGTTGCAGTTTCCACTCTTTGTCGACCCCGCTACAGCCTCTGGTGTTGAGCAAGCTAATGCTTCATTGAATTTCTGTCTATCGATCTCCTGCTCTAGTCGTTGTTCTATTTCTTTTGCCGCCAGGTCCTGCTTCACCTTATTGATAGCTTCCGCCGCCGCTTTCTCATAATTTATCTCTAGAGTGTTCCTGGCTGTGGCCTCTAATGCACTATTAACTTGCGTTACAGCTTTCACTGTTTTCGTCGGCAGTTCCGTGCTCGGTGCTCCTAAGTTTTTTGTTTCAAACTCGGTTTGTCTATTCCGCTGATTCTGCACCGCCGCTAATGCCAATTTATGTTTGGGGTGACTCTGGTCCTTGACCGCCTCCCAAAACAAAGGACAATCCATCCTGAAGTGCCCTTCCTGATTCCAGAAGAAGCATCTTGCACCTATCTTGATGATTAAGCCACTGTAGTACTCGTGCTCTTCCATCTGGCTCATGTCCTCCTCATCTGGTGCGTATCGTAGACTCTTCATGCCCTGTTTGTATGTTGGGCAATCAGCCACGTGGTGATCAGCTGACCCGCAATTCGCGCATGATCTACGTTTGTCCATGTCATCTCTAGGCATGTACCATGATGACCTTTGAGGTTGGCTCCCCCCTTGCGTATTCCTGTTATCTGAATACGATTATTTCTTGGGTTTCATTAGCATGTACTCTCTCGACTTCTGTCTCATCTCTTCCGGAGTCGTTGCGCTATCTTTCGACAATGTATAGTGTGTTGCTAAAATTGTTCTCAAGTCATTAATCTTTACCCCATCAATGAACTTCGAAGCGATGCTAAAGTTTCTTCTGTTCGTCGACTCTTCAGGGTCACTCCTTCTTCTCAAGCTATTGAGGTCATCCAGGAACCGATCAATCGATTCATCGTCCCTTTGCCTTCTCTTTTCAAATCGCATCATCGCTTGGTGACCCTTGATGCCCGACCCAAATCGATTCAACAATCTTTAAAAGATTTTATCCGCTGTGTCGCGTTCTTCTTCTTTCTTTGCAACCACGCATTTCAACGCCGTGCCTTCCAAGTTGATGAGTATCGCTGTGCACGCTTGTCTCTCATCATTCAAGTTGTCTTGTTCTAAATGTAATCTCATAACCTCTACCCAAGTGTCAATACATCCATCCGAATCATCCTTGAATTCCTTTGGTTTTTTGAATGTTTTCCTGGACTTGCCCCCTCCCCTATCACTCGAGTCAGTGTCCCTCGTAGCGAAGGCTTCTAGTGTCCTGTTCATCATCTCCCCAGTGCTTGCCCACGTCATGGCATCTGGCCCTGCCTTGCTGTGAGTTGTGGAGTCCCCTGGACCATTCGTTGTATTTGCTGTTCCACTTTTCATAATTGTTTTGGCAGCTACTGGTGCTGTGCTCACCGCATCACGGGTTAAAGGCAACGGTGTCGATTGCCGTTTGTTCCGTTGTGGTTCCACGAAGTCAACTCTGTTGCCTTGCGAGCGATCCGCTGCCGGCCTGTCTTGTGACGTAGAGTTTCTCAAGATTGCATCCAATTTTGCCTGTATTGCACATGAACTTTCGGCCTGGTTACTGCTCATTGCGTCCATTCTCGTTTCCAGACTCCCACACTGGCTGTTGACATCATCATATCGTTTTTTCATTTGTTGCAATTCTTTTTTGATTTTCTTCTCTCGTTCTTCGTCAGTGGCATTTACCTCGCCTGACATCTGCTGAATCTTTTCCTCAGTTGCCCTGGCCAGGTTGAAATAGTTGTCCAGGTACTCGTGTTTGTTGTATCTTAATTCTTTTCTTATTACTTCTCTATCCTCCTCACTGTGCTTCAGTTTCTTGTCGATCTGATCTAGCTTTGCCATCAAATCGCCCAGCTCAAGAGAAGTTGTTCCATGGTCCACTGTTGCCCTGTTGTTGCCTGCTGCTCCCGGTCTGACTTGGATTTCGCTTTGGTCGGCGTCTGTCGTTTTCGTGAGAACTGTTCCAAATGTTTTGCCTCTCTCGGCTTTCAGCTCTTTCGCTACTGCGTCCCTCGACTTCATTCCGACCATCATCGCCAATCTTTCAGTAAAAGACGTTCTTTTTGCTTGAGAGTCGTCCTTCACCGTTTTTGGCGTGTTGCCTGTTGTGTCTTCCACCTTGTCTGTCGGCGAGAACTCCATTGGCTTTAGATTTGGCTCTTCTGCATTCGGCATCGGTGATGACTCCGTCGTTTTCTTCTCCACCTCGTCCACACTCTGGTCTGGTGTCTCTAGATCGATCTCAATGGCAGGCTCCGTCTGTTTCTCTTTAGCACCGTCTTTCGTCTTGTTTTCTGTATTACTCCTCGTGCTGACCATGCTAACTGAAAAGTTTCTCTTTGTTATCTTTGGGCCCATTGATGTCGTTTTACGTAGCGACGAGTTATACTTTGTCTTTGATTCGGATGATCTTTTTTCAGCCACCTGTACCCTACTCCATCTCATGATTTTTATTTACAATTGTTCCTATTTACAGTATTACTATATACACAATTCTATTCTAAGAAAAAAATCTTTTGTGAAAAAATTAACAAAAGGTTATATACAGCGTGATAAGAACAATGTTCCCAGTTCTCTTTCAAACCTTTTGAAAAACTTTCCTTATTTGTGACCATAACCGTATCGGGTTCCGACTAGTCCTATTTTTTTTTAATTCTGCGATTAGATTTTTTATTTGTCTTAAAACTCTTATTGTAGCGTTGCCCCAATTTTTTATACCGATCCAAGACTTCGAGTTACTTTCCCTACTCTTCTTTGTCCTGTCCCAAGCTTTCTCTCTAATGTCCCAAGACTGCTCGGTACTGCCCCAGTACTTCTTGTTAGTGTCCCAAGACCCCTGTCCCAAGTCTACTGTCCCAAACTAGTGTCCCAAGACTACTGTCCCAAGAGTACTGTCCCAAGACTACTGTCCCAAGACTAGTGTCCCAAGTCTGCTATCCCAAGACCACTGTCCCAAGACTACTGTCCCAAGACCACTGTCCCAAGACTACTGTCCCAAGACTACTGTCCCAAGACTATGTTCCCAAGACCACTGTCCCAAGACTACTGTCCCAAGACCACTGTCTCAAGACAACTGTCCCAAGACCACTGTCCCAAGACCACTGTCCCAAGACAACTGTCCCAAGACCACTGTCCCAAGACCACTGTCCCGAGACCACTGTCCCAAAACCTCTGTCCCAAGACTACTGTGCCAAGACCACTGTCCCAAGACTAGTGTCCCAAGACCATACCGTCCCAAGACTATACCGTCCCAAGGCTGTACTATCCCAAGACTGTACCAAGACTGCTCTGGCCCAAGACTGCACTGTCCCAAGACTGTCCCCAGATTGCACTGTCCCAAGACTTCTTTGGTACTGTCCCAAGACTTATCACCAAGTGTCTGAGCAGTAGGATCTCTTCTTCTTCGTTGTAGGGACCTCTTGAATCACTGTACCTTGTACCACCACTTGAGCTCTAGTAAAAATTTTCCCAAAAACCCTCTCTTAATGGCCAAAGGCTTCGAATGCTGACCCCTCTGTGTTTTAACTCTTTTTCGATGTTTCAAGCAATTTGAAATCAAAATTTTTCGCAGTTATCTTGTGATCACCTGTTCGGTCAAAAACCAATAACAATTTTTTTACCAAGACGTAAAATTTTAAACAGAAAAATAAATAAAAACAGAGATGTACTCACCTAAAATTCAAAGGTGATAGATGTCAACCTTTTGTCGAAAAAAAAACGTCTGGTACCTGATCGCACGCAGTTTCCTCCCCCCTGCTAACGATCTTATGGGGTATCACAAAAACTGTCTATGTCCGTTCCCCCCTACCGATCCGACCAGGGTACCTAGCTTAACTCGATGTTGAATTTGGATATCCGCTTCTTATAACCAACGCGTGTAAGTATCTAATGTAACTAAATCAACGATGTCGATTAATTAGTTACTCTAATTTCCTCCCTTTTTACAATTTACAACCACCAACCTCTAACCTAATCCGCCCCCCTTCTAACCTCTCCCCTCTTTAGCCCCACTTCTTAAACCTAAAATTACCTTAAGCGCCGGGTGCTAAACCTCTTGAGAGAAGACCGTAGACCTGTCTCCAGGCCTGCTTGTGTAAAAACGTTCCTCAAAACCGGGGTTATCCATTATCCAATTTTACACTTATCTCCTATAATGTAATGTGGGTTTTAACGATACCCGTTTTGACCAACTTGAGAACTCGAGAACAGCCAAATCCTGCTGGACCACTTTCCCACTCGGCTGGTCACCTCTTCCAGTCAAGTCTCCTAGTGGTTCAGCCCAAATCCTCCTGAACCGCTTTCCCACTCGGCTGGTCACCTCTTCCAGTCAAGTCTCCTATTGGTTCAGCCCAAATCCTCCTGAACCACTTTCCCACTCGGCTGGTCACCTCTTCCAGTCAAGTCTCCTAGTTGTCCAGCTAAGTTCCAAGCTATCTGAAAACCCTTAACAACGCCCCACACTCGGGCACTTTATTGAGGTTGCTGGATTAGATTGCTAGGTTGATTGAAACAATCGGTCTCATAAAACAATATGGGTATACTATTCAATTAATATAAAGGTTTGAGCCAACTAATCTGGTGTCAAAGTCACTGTCTTTTTTCGTTTTATGGTTTTTGTTCCTTTTTCTATTCTTTTTTGGTTTTTGTTTCGCTTTTTGTCTTTTTTTTCGTGTTTTTGTCCCCCTAGTTACCCCCATTTACTCGGTTAGCTAAGCCTCGTTCGGAGAGCGTACTAGGAAGTTTTCTCGAGTTTTCTTAAAAAGCTATCACGGTACAACCGGAAGGTTTGAACGTTCCCGCCGAACCGTACCACCGGTACTCTAGAATGGGCATGCAGCCCGGAGCTGTGTCAAGTGGGTTCGACTTCGTAGTCTTGATGTCGTAAAAACACCCAGGAGCGCCATAAAAACACTATGTAACATTCGTCTACTTCGGTCACATTTGAGGCTTAAGAAAAATAGGCCCTATAACCATTGGCTCTAGAGTCAGGGACACTATCTCTTGTGTTTTTCTACCTCAAAACGATCGGAGCCAATTCGGTTCACTTGCGACATGAGACTACAACCCGTTACAGCTTGAAGGCCACTACTAAAATATCCCCCACTCTAGAAATAAGAACGTCCCCATACTTAGGTCTCAAAACACCCAAAATACACGAACGCCGTTAAAATCCGGGTCGGAACAATCCGTTATGTTACTTTTTATTAGACAGTGGAACTTTGATCCATTGCAGATGGATCAACCTAAAACTCGCCTTATCTCAACATAACAATCATAAAACACACTCAAGAAAACCAAATTTGGAACTCACATGTCGACACACTCGAGAATAGGGAGTAATTAAAATTGATGAGCAACTCGAGAATTAAATACAATAACTTGAGAAGTTCAATACTAATCAGTTTTAATAAAGGAAATAAATTTTGACTCTAGAATTGAAGTTTTAGTCTGAAACATTGGGACACTCCAGCTGTCCACCTTTCCACTGAAGGTTCACTCTGGTTCAGTTAGAATAATTGTACTCCTCTCTCGCGATTATCTCGTCTCCTATTTCAGGATAAGACGGCTCTACTCGTGTCTTATTTCGAATCTGGAAATTGCGAATAGCACTTTCTCGCAGTTTTCTTAAGTACTTTCCCGCAATTGTAAACTCGGTCGTTCTGATTTTATTTTATTATGTTTTCAGTTGTCGCGAGAAAACTGAGCATGACAGGCTCCAATCGAAATTTAAAAAAATAAATTCCACTCCAAAACAACGTATCTCGTGTTCCTCAAGGTCAAACTTCCAAATATGACCGACTGGCACATACCCCCCGGACTCATGATCGTTGTCCTCATCGCGTACTGTCGTCTGTCAGTGAATCCCAGAAAACCGAGTGTTGCTCAAGGTACAGTGCCAGTGGTCATTTACAGAAGTTTGCAGCAGTCTTAAGTTTATCTACATCCCAAAACTCACAACCATATAAAAATCTCATACTATCGCTAGACAGCAATCAAAATCTGCATACACCTGCACCTTTGAATTCTCGATTTTTAAGCTAACGATCTAAAATTTCTTTTGTCCTATTCAATCAGGAAATTGTCATGCAGCCTTTTGATTTATGTAATAAATATAGCATTTGTTAAAATTTCTTTTTCGTGATCCCAGATTTCATCCGAGTTCACGCTCGAGCTCCCCTTCCCTCTCAAGACTCGAACCTCGAAAACAGTACGCCCCTTGTTAATAGGCCAATTATGAGACCCCACCCAGCTAAGGAACATTATTAAAGAAGATGCGTAGCTTCAATTCGGAGGGGTACGAAGTCGGAACGAACCCTTCCTAGTCAGCTGATTTTGACAAATAAGTTCTAAGATTGTAATAGGCTCGTAGAGAATCAGGGTCTCGGCTTTGATTTTTTGACAAATCGGAATTTTCACTTTTTTGATGACTCGGGAAGGTCCCAAACCGGAGGAGTTCTGTTTTTGCCAAACTGGAGGGGTCAATTTTTTTCCAATATGAGAGGGTCATACTATTACCACTCCGAAGGATCTCCTTCGGGAGGGGTCTGTTCTTGCCAATATGAGAGCGTAATATTATTACCAATCCGGGAAATTCTTCTTATTGCCAATTCGGAGGGGTCCCGTTTTTGGCACAACGACAGGGTCATTTTTTCTAATTCGAGGAGTATTTTTTTGCAATCAGAAAAGGTCAAGCTTTTGCCAAACCGGAGGGGTCCCAACCCAGATCCGTCTTTTTTGGCAATTCGGAGCGTTCCCAATCCGGAGGGGTCCTGTTTTTCGTCAACTCTGAAGGGTCCCTCCCTTAAGTTTTGAACGAACGCAAACGTAGAGTACAATTATCTACCTAAGCGAAAGCAAGGCCTCTTGGTGGATAAATATTAGGATAATGGGACAAACAGGAAAGTCGGCGGGTAACACAAAACTCGGTGGGTAACACAAAAATTAGGTAACACAAAAGATACTGACTTCAAATTTTGTCTCCTAAGTGCGGCAATAAACGGGGAAAGTTCTATAACCAAAAACCAGCTCAACACACTTCAATCACATCTCACACAAGTCGATCGCAATTCACATACTTTTTGATTCTTTTTTTTTTCATTTTTTATATAATTTTTTTAAAATAAATGTTCTCGATTGTGTAGTTAGTGAATTTTGTTTCAAAATCCGGACCTCATCAGCCTGAGCTAGCAATTCATCTAATAAGCAATGTTTCATTGCTGTGCATAAGATAGAAATGCACTTTTTGTGATAAATCGATAGGATTTGTAGTCACTAGTTAGCTAAAAATATCGAACATTATTGTATCTTGTTGAAAAATCTGTTGTTTGGCAACAATTACTGTAGCAAGCGATTCAAGTGTTTGAACAACAAGCAGCAACAGATTGAGATGAATCTAGCCAAGTCTAGGATACCTATGCTAGATGATAGTTCCATGAATTTTATACCAAAGAAACAGACGAATATGAGGTAGGAACTTTTTATTCAAAGAACCATGAAGACTCGGAAAAAAAGGGGAAAAAATTTCAGGAAAAACCAAGGAATCAAAAGTTCTCGGAAGCCAAAAACACAAAATTGGAAGTAGAAACTCATCGGAGCTTTGCTCAGGACAAAAATCTGGCGGAAAATGGAAAGGGCTTTTCAGATCAATTTATTGCACTCACAACCATAGTCATGACTATCAATTGCATGCAACAAATGAGAGAATTAAAGACAAGTGCAAACTCGGATCTGCAAGCAGGATTGACTAGGGCCCACGCGTCAGGGAACACAGTCGGGGAACTAGAAGCGAATTATTCAGAACATTCATGACAGAGAGGAACAGCGCGGGTTTCAACCAGTATAAGCTGCGTGCCACGAATAAGGTGGACAAGTGAGCATCATTGGGACAGGCCTTGACAAGGATTATGATTAGCATGGGTGAGCAAAAAAACATATTTCAATCAAAACTAGAGACAGCAGCTCATGATTATAGAGAAAACCCGCGGGATGAGATGAGTCACAATAGACAGGAGGTCAGTAAAAAAGAAAAGGCGAGGACAGATCAGTACTTGGTGAGAAGCTTGTCGCGAATGATTCGGGAGGCGTAGGAAAGGGATAAAAAACTGAAAGAGGACCTGGAACACTTGTGTTTGTTGATACCAGTAAAGATGCAAGAATGAAAAAAACGCACTCAGGCCATAATAGATAGATTAAAGGATCTCTCGGAAAGCCGGAGTGGATTGAGAAACATGAGAGCACACACAGAGGAAGTTAGCAGACAGACGAGAGTGAAAATCAATGACACCTCAAACAGAGGAAGAACACATGGGTCCACAAAAGGAAGGGGTGACTCACAGGCCTAGGAATCCCACGAACGTCAAGAGGAGGCTCTAACGGCACTTGGCCAGTCTTCAAGGAACGAATCACGCGAGATGCACATGTGAATAGAAAAAAAAGGTTCCTTAAGCTGGGTTCAATCGGTAGGAGAGCTAGTTCCAGCGACACTGACAGGAGGGGTGCAACAGAGCCTCAATTAACTGATGACAGAATTTTTTTGGGATGCAACAGGGAGTACAATATCAGAAGGACACCAATTGATGATGCGCTTCGATGAACAAAGGCAACGGGAAAATGAAACCATAGACAATTTCTTAGAGGACTTGGACAAGTTGAGAAGGCGTAGTTGCCCGGACTAGATAAAGAGCAGGATGAACTTGGAAGTAGCTTCAAAAATCATTGATGTTGTGAAAAACGATGAGCTCAGGACGATGATAGCGACTCACTATACACCTCTTTGAACCAATTCAACAACGTCGGAAGGTCTGCGACTAAAGTCCAAAAGTTACTTACTGCGTTGCATCCGATTAGATCAAGCTATTACGAAAACAACTATGGTAGTATTAACAAAAGATCTGCAAAAGGCGGCAACACCTGGTACTAACTCAGGGATAGCATGGACAAGAGACGCTATTGCGCAAGTTGCAGCTCCACAGACAACCATGTTTGAGCATATCTTACCTATAAACAAGGTTTGAAAGATGTCGGTTTTAAGGAGACGACACGTCATGTATTGATAAAAAATAACTAATGAGTAGGGTGATGGCAAAATTCGGTCCTAAATTTTTCTTTTGCAATCTGGATGGTCCTTTCAAATCAGATTGTACACTTGTTTGGGATGTCGTGGTGAATATCATGCACCCAGGGGTTTGTCAGGCATTAAGACCCTCAAAGCACGCCTGACGAGTGCGTCGGAAGCAAGGATGAAAGCGAAACCACAAGACCTAGCCGCAAAGAAAACACAAGGCGTGCCAGAGGAAATGAGCGGGACGGAGCCCGAAACCGCAGCTAAAAATGTCAAATTGATTATAAAGAAGCGCCAAGAAATGCCCCGAACACAGTTCAACAGGAGTTGACAACAAAGAAAAACTGAACAAAATGTCAAGCTCGAATTTGAAAAGTAGAAAAATGATGTTCAACCCAGCGCCCTTGAATTATCCGTAATGAACGAACGAAGGTACTGAGCAGTTTGAGCATGAAGTTGAATGTGCTCTCTGGACAAAAACTTTGGATGGTACTGCAATGCATCAAAATACAGCCAATCATCTTGGAGTTCACCATGGTGCATCTGAACATTTGAGCAGGTTATCTGAGACAAGCAGAGTCAACAAATAAATCAAGAATTGTCCGAGCCTAGTTAACTACAAGTTGCACTCGAACGATGAGTCTATGGACCATATCAAGTGATGCTCAACATGGATGAGTTAGTAATTATACAAAGACCTACGTCAAGACGGACAGTGACCAAAAATATAAGTCTGGTTTTTTTTGGCTCGGGAACAGCTGAATGCCCAAGAATTAGTCATGACGCCATAATGGAAAATGATGCTGTACACATTCAATACAAACAGACGTGACTGCGCATCTGCTAGTCATCGAAGGAAAAAAGAGCAGCGACAAGACTCCCAGACACCACAACAGTAGTTAGTGTGATGCCTAAAAAGACATGGGAAGAATTAATTTCCCCATGAAAACTGGATAACTACATCTTTGAGGTTGGCAGCTGCGTGGCAAGCATATGGAAATTTGGAAAGACGGAACATCTGAATGAGTTTTCTCATGGTTGAGAACCTGGGTGATTTGTTCCTGTTCATCTTGAGGCATGACTTTGTCGAAAAAATTGACCTGACGGTTGACCTTAACAATGGACTGAAGAGGATTAGTAACCTAGACAAGAGGTATGTCAAACGACCATTAAATAGGATAATAACTGAAGACAACAATCACTGATGACAATTTTTGAGACAGACGGGTAAATTAACAGCCTAGCGTTTATTACGATGAGATGTTTAAGCGCCATTGAGTGATAATTTGATGCCGAACCACAACAGTCAAAGTTCAATGGCTGTAGGACGCAGAGTTTATACCACAGAAAACGGGCTGTGTGTGAGTTTCTTAATTAAAATACCGGAAACTCCGTTTCAATTTTAACGTGGCAGGAACTTTTGTTGTATTTTACCAAGTAGGAAGAACTACGAGGTAATGCCGAAATTGAAGAAGCATCGAGTAAAGGGCAGTCCAACTCACGCGAGTATAGATCTGGCTTTAGAAAAGTTTTCGAAAAAGAGGTCTTTTAATAAATAAGTTTCAATAGGGAGATCTGGAACATATGACGGTTTATCGAGCTGCTCAAATTTCCCGAACCGCCTCTAGTCAATTGAAATAAAGTCTAACAAACTGTTTCCGTTGTAGATAGAGCATGTAGGATTCAAGAAAGGGAAGGGATAAATTGAGTTGCTAAAAGAAGTTTTAAATCGAACGCAAACTTTTTCTGAAAACATGAAGCTGAATTAGAAGAAAAGCCTCATAAAGAAAAGCCTTTCTGAACAGCAGAAGAAAAGCTGCTCGTATACGACTTGATTAATTCTTCGGAATCACGTAGGCATATGGGAAAATCGAAGTTTGTGGGTGCAATGTTTTTCACGTCATTCGATCAGAGATATGCCTACTGGCATGTTTCCTTGAGGAAACAGGGTAGAGAGAAGGCCGGATAAGCATGTCATATAGACTTATACCAGTGGAAGGGGATGTACTTCGACTTGTGCACTGTAACGGTGACTATTAAAAAATCATGGCTCAGGTCTCGAAAAGCTTAACAAAGAAGTATGAACACCCCGTGATGTGCCACGTAGACGAAATGGTGATATCGACACCCACCTTGACAGACGAAAGTGATGGGCTTTAAGAAGTTTTTGACCGCTTGGAGCGAGTTGGCTTGAAGTGCAAACCCTCGAAATGCGAGATCCTTAGGAACTTGACAAAGAACTTGGGGAAAAATTGAATAAGCATGACGTGAGACCAGTTCTGGATTCGTTAGTGTCGTGTTAACAGGGAAAGCCCACAGAACAGACGAGTATCTGATGAGCCTCCTAGGGTTTACGAGTTGTTAACGAGAACTCATAGGATGATACGTAGCCAAAGTCTACCCAATGTAGCAGCTGTTGCGCAACGAAGAGGAGAAAATCGAATGGAACGAAACCGCTCAGAACTGAAAAATGAGCTCAGGAACGAATGAAGAGCAAGTCTCACTTGGCTCTTTATAAAGACTCTCAAAACATGAAGCCTTTGTTACATAGTCGTTTCCAAGCTATCCAAAAATTTTGCTAATGACACCTGCGTTTGCATCTGAAACCGTTCAAAAACTGATGGGGTTAATTATCTTTGCAGTCTTATCCGAAATTATATTAGTGTAACTATATAACATAACCAATGTTAGTAGAATTTTGCGGAACACCTGAGAAGGTTACAAATAATTTTGTTCCCATTAAAAAGGCAGCTTTTAAAACAAACGTGTCGATTTCCAAAAAACAAAAGATTTTTCCGGGATTTATTTTTGAAATTCTAGTTTGAGCGTGCTAAACTGAAGAAGAACGAAAACAACAGTGAATTTTTTTGCTGTGAAAACAAGAGGGCAGCCGATGCGCAACAACGGAAAGAAAATCGATTGGAATAAAAGAGCTCAGAAACTCTACCAGAATGTAAAGCGGAAGCTGCGCGAAGCGCCAGAGCTAGGCATACTTCAAAAAGGCAGGTACGTTCTCGATATTGATGTTTCAGTGGTAGTCATTTCCACAAAAGTGCATCTGCAGCAAGAAAGGATTGGGACAACAGTTATATGTCCCATTGAATTTGGCAGTAAGGTATTAAGAGTCACTGAGATGAAAAAAGGTTCGCCGAAAGCTGAGATATTTTTTGATAGTCACGCTCGTGCAGAACTATCTCACTAATTTAAGAAGCGCTCTTACTAAGTTGCGAAGAGATAACTGAGCCCTAATCTGGTTGAAAACGTATTCGACTGACCAGAGTTAGACTGGTCGTTGGATAGTCAATTTGGATTGCTACCACATGATAATCGAACAAATTGATGCATGGCAAAGCGCCAAATTGATGCGTGACAAGCGCCAATGACAGCCTCTGCAAGGAAATTGAATTTTATGAAAGATTGGAAAAGAAGCAGATCAATCAGGCGGAAGTCAGTGAATGAGTTTTATTTTAGAAAGTTATAAGTACCAAGCCTTCCACTCGACGGGATGGCTCCATAAGTCAGGATATCCTATACCGGGACACACTTACCTACCGGTAGAAAAAACGGTAGAGATAAAATTTCGTCCAAGACAGATCCGATTTTTCTAGGACCAAGCTGGACCAACATGAACTGTCTCACATGGAAAAAAAACAGTCTCTACCTGAACAGCTAAGCAAATCAGTGCAGGTCACACCAGATGTGATGCGCATGTTGGCTGGCTTTTTGGAGAAAGAAGTGACTAGATGTAATTCTGGATGCACAGCAGCTTTGACACTGTTGACTTTCAGTGAGAAAGTACGGTTAAGACCATCAAGAAGTCAGCACAAAAAAGGAAAGTGAATGTAGGAGAGTAATTCCTTAACTAGTTTCCTCATTTCCTCGAAGTTTTTAACTGACATTCGGAGCAAGAAAACATGTCCATGGCGTCGGACAATGAAAAAAGCGAAGACATATGATGGACAACACCAGGGCGAAAAAGTTTGTCCTGGGAGTTTAGATAGATTAAAATCAGAATCTCCCGTAGAGGCATGCTTGCCGGTAAACTCATATGTCGAGAACTTCTTGAGAAAATCTCGAGATATAGATTTACTCAGACGAAGCTCGAGGAGGAGATCCTAATAATCAGAATTGCCGGTCCACACATTGCAGGTGGATGCTCGAGCAAGGAACTTGGACAGGGAGGTAAATCAACTCCAGATAGTGATCACTAACTGTTTCGGAGCGAGAAAATCTTTGACAACGCGGCAGACTACTTGGAGTTGATAGCGGTCTCAAGCTGCGGATGGAAGCTGTCAGTATTGACCTAAAACCATTCAAACAGGAGACAAAGCCATTAGCAAATACTTGGCGCGTTAAAACTGTGGATTAAGCACATCAGTCAGATGAGCTGAAAAGTCACCTTAGAGTATGAAGACATACTTGAAGGCGAGATTCAGACTCTCGAATCTACTAAGAGAAATGCCCGGATGACATGTAGTGTGAAATGGGTGATCAAAAACGGGGCACCATACGATTGGGATCTCGAGGAAGATAGTTACCGGAACTTGAGACAGTACTATGCATGAATGAGGACGTTTCTATTTGAATAAAGGTGAGATCGTTGCCAGCAAAATGAGAGAAAATTACTAGGTCCTGTACAAATACAACGCGACAGTATTGTGGCAACTACGTTAAACATAACTAAAGATCAAGTCACACAATCAGATGGGTCATCAATTGGTTGATGAAGCGTACAAGAGAGCGTACAAGTGGATGATGACTTATCTGTCATTACAACAGGTGAAAGATCCCATGGAATTGCTCTGCATAACAGCCTCAGCTGAAGAAACTTGTGATCATCTGATCAAAACCTCGGTAGCCAGACATGGAAAGCCGATGAAAATCAAATCAGATAGTGAGATTATTTTTCTAGAAGAATTTTAATCGGATCTCATGAGACCGTCGCAAGTAGCCCAGGCTCATTTTTTGACGTACCATCTACATATGATTGGCTATATGCAAATCAAAATCGGACTTTGGTGTCGATGTTGAGGGTATAATGTTGCAGAAACCAAAGAAGACACTAAGAAACCAGATAAAATGAGAG
>NW_026971028.1:0-63000 GCF_963678635.1 Symsagittifera roscoffensis
AGCAGCTCTCCAGAGTCCCAGATCAACATCAGATTACTACGCATGGGATACCACCAGGTCTGCAGCAAGCAGTGGCAGGGAAACTCGTCATGTGTCAACATGATGCTCCTCCAATTACCTTTTCCCGAAGCTTCCAGTAATGGTTCCACTTCCATCATCACTCGGTGGGCTTCATCATTCTCGTCTACTGTATTGTAATCTGTGACAGTTGATCCTCTGTTTCTGTCTCTCAAAGTCACTGAAGTTCCCGCTCACATATCCCATGAACTTCTTTCCTAGTATTGACTCCAACTGTTCCTTGGTTCTCTCTGGAACTGCTGAGAACATCTTACATAGCAACTCGTAAGACTTCTCGGACATTCTCGCCAGTTTCACACACTTCGGCACTGAGAAGGCTTGATCCACGATCGTTCTCGTACTCTTTACGTCCACAGCTACGAAATGTACAGGGTATCTGCTCTTGCACATTAGACCCAATGTTCAACCCACCAAATATCGTGCTCCTGATGGTCTACAATAAGTCTCACTGTGTCTGATGTTTATTTCCGTTTCGATTGCTTCCCTTCATTTTCCTATGTATTTCTGCTCAGTCTGCAGAACTTCTGGGAATACTTCTTCACTGATGGCTGTGACCATCTCATGTTTCTGTTCTAGATTCAATAGTGACTCTAAAGAGCTAAACATGCTGTAGAATCCTAGTGCGGTCACTAGATTCATCTCGGTTCCTCCATGGCAATCTGCTATCAGTTCCGTTTCTGTTCTTGCTTTCATCACTACGTTTCCAAACAATACCGTCAACTGCTTGTGTTGTTTCTCCAGAGTCTTCACACAGTCCAGACCTCCACAAACGTGACCCTCCAGTCCACAGACTTCCGCCAGACAGCTACCAGGTTTGACCCAGTCTTCTGGTCCCCAGCCAGGCAACTCCACTTGATCTTCTCCGTTGCACCTAGAGGCCGTTATCATCACATTATATATGATGTTAAGGTCACCCAGGTTACAGTCTGCATTCAGTTCCCTCTGCACGTCATGTGTCGAAGAGTTCCGCTTCTAGTTCGTCCAACCGCTCTTGGAAGACTCGATTCAACCGAGCTTGTCCTTCGATACTGTCGAAGTGGATGCCCTCCGTGGTCAGTCTGGCCTGATCCATAGCTCTCAACTCATGTTCGATGTCCATGAGGATCATTCTTCCGGCGTTCCGACTTGCGAGGTTCCTCAAGATGTTATTCCACCTTGACGACTCCCTCGTTGTGCCTTCTTCCTGATGCTGTCAAGCTTCTCGTATTCATTGGCACAGTGCAAACGGTCAGTACCGCGCAGTTGAATTTCTGCCAGAGGGTAGTGAAAAATCACGCCATCATTGACTCCCATAGTGCTTCCTGCTCATCTGAACCTCTAGAGATGTCATTCGTCCCGACCAGGATCATCACATTGGGGATCCTCCCTGGATTCAACAGTTCCACCATTCGATATAACTGGGCTATCGTCGCGCCTCCAAAGGCCATCACCGTGGTGACCCACGAGGTCCTCAAATTCGACAGCACTCTGACCATGCTGTCTCCCAGTATCAGATGAGATGTCCCGAGTGGTGGTTGCTGCAGGTTTACTGCCGGGCTCCAAGTCGCTCGATTGAAGCAGGCCCTCGGATCTGTCTCCGGAACTCCCGTGAAATTATATTTCAATTGATTATTCTTTTGCACGTCTATTATGCGAGACACTTTCTTCGCTGGCATCTTCTGTATTCTTCTCTCTGGGGCCCTCAAGCTCCCCATGAGTGGCGTCACGTCACTTATCCCCTGTCTGATCACGGTCTGGGAGAGTCGTATTCTGCCCGTGTCGTCGATCGTTCCATAGGGTGCAGTCACCCCGGAACCTGGCGCATTCTTGTTGGCGACCAGTCGTCCAGCTGTCTCTATCAGCTTCCTCACTGTCTGTTCCACGACGGGGTCACCCAAGGTGTCACTAGGATCCGGGATCGTCACTCGACTTGTCTCTGTCGGGAGCCGTGTCTCTGTTGTTTGACTCATTTCTCGAGGCGTCAAGAGCTCCATCGGGGACTGCCCACGAGGAATATTCCTTGCAGGTATCACTTTCTCCACGGCCGTTGTCAACGCCATCTGTTCCGATCGCTCTTTGTAGTCCTGCCTCAAGCGCTCAATTTCTTGACCCTGCTTTTTGTTGCAACCTTCGAACAACTTTCTCCACATGTCTCGATCTTCCTCCATCTTGAGCATGCTTTTGGTCATCTCGTCCAGCTCCTTCTTCGTACTTTCCAGGTCATCCTTCATCTCATCCAGATCTTGCATGGTTTGGTTCGTCTGAACCTTCTGTCCTACTTTCGCCCTCTTTGGTGGCACAGCTGCTCTCAGTGGTGAACCAGACGAGGCAGCCTCGCTGTTCATCTTCTGATGCATTCTCGTCAGCCCAGGCTTGGGCTTGGAGGGCATAGGCATCTCACCTGGTTGGTACGTCCTAGAACTTCCCAATCCAGGCTCATTCGCCAAGTCACTCCCTGAGAGAGCCCCGCTTCTCCACCTCATCACTCTCATGTTCGGGCGGTCTAGTACTCCCCTTTCTCCATATGCTGCCATCAACAGGACTTCCGTGGGGCGGTACCCACGGTTGTTATGCCCCAAGATGTTGATCAGGGCTGTCAGCAGCATGACTACCTCTGGGTCCTCCAGAGCGAAGTCTCGATCGATCAGCCGACGATAGATCGCATCTACTATCGGTCCCACATATGCCTCTGCCAGGTCCATCAATTCATACAAGTTGAAGTTATCCATTCTATTCTTTCAAGTTCGATTCGGTTTTGATTCAAAGATTTGACTCAAGTGAGTAATTAAACGATCAATCAGGATCTAGAAAAGAGGTCACGAATATCACACTTGTCAGTTTCATCTTAACATATATCGCTAAAATGCTAAAATTTGCTTAAAAACAGTTCAAATAAAAAGATATTTATCCTAAAATTTATTAAATCAATCGGTCTCTAAAATTTTGGAAATCGACCTAAGATTGGACAGTCCAAACTTTGGATCTATTCCTAAGATCGTCATTCAGTTGTTCATGGTCACTAACCCCCTCTCGCCCAAAAGCTTAATAGCCTAACACATAACATAACATAACATAACATAACACACATATCACATATTACATGCAACTTAGTCTTTGGCCTAACACCCTCTCGCACGTCACTCAGCCTATACTTAAGTAATATTTCTTATGTAGATATACTTGTATATTCGTATCAGAGAATATCACGTGTACAAGCGCGTACAATTCCCGAGGATGCATTCTTCCTCTGTTTGGATCGTACACTGGAAGCGAGAGCTCCTTCACGTCCATTTCCACGAGGAAGTCCCTCAACCTCGTCAAGGACAAGACTAGGTTCTCTGGGTCCACGTGCTGCTTCTCCGTCGCGCTCGTCACCAAGAAGAATAGGTATTTTCCCGGTATCTGCGACGCCGCCGGAGGTAAGGCCGCTACGCCCCCTATCCCTTGTCTTTGCTTCCAAAGGAATTCCACGTTTTTGTATTCTCTCTTACAGTCTGCCGCTAACGCTGTCCTAAAACTCATGTGTGCTGTGATTGCTATCGCACATGTTCTATTTGTGAGTATGAAATCACTGTCTGTTAGTATTATGTTACTTGAATATTCATTTGGTAAGTTAAAATATGACTCAACTACCCTGCCTATGTCAGGTTTCTTAGGTTCTTCGCCTGTTTCTGCTTCTAAGTCTCCTGTTTCTCTTGCTATTCTTAATTTTTTTATTATCAAGTTTTCAGTGTGGGTAAGTCCTACCCCCACTCCCCGGACAAAAATATCCATCGACGTCCCCGTCGATCGCATACCGGGTATCAAGTCGATGTTAGAAGCTGGAATGAGTAGATGTCCTTCCTGGGCAGCCCAGGAAGGATCATCTCGTTCGTTCTTGATGCATTTCATTCTTTCACGATCTACGTCTTGAATCGTGACGCTGGTCTCCTCAGGGTCCTAGGTCATTTCGTTCAGCCACTCTAAGACACGCTGGTTAGTCAAGTCTTGTTCATATGACTGCTGTTGCTCGTCGTCGAATTCTACCTCGGGTTTCGACCGGTCGTCGACCCACTCATCGTCGTGATTATCGACTATGTCAATGTCTTGTGACACAGTTATTTCCTCTAGACCCACTACTTCCTCCACTATCTTCTTCAGATCTATCCTATCCACTACAAAGTCGTCACCGTAAGGATTGTATTTCTTTCTTGGTCTCGTCCCGTCCTTCTGACGAGTCTGTATCGTGAACGGAAGATCCGGTTCCAAGTTCTTGGGAACCTCTATCTGTTCGGGATCCCGCCAATCTTCCTCTGCGTAGGGTAAGGTTTCATCGTCCGCTGCGATCTCCTCGTTTGGATCCAGGTCCAGCGGTGTATCCTTATCTTCCTCTACGACTTCGTTTCCATCGTTCTTCTCCCTGGTGCCCTTTTCATTGACCTCACAAGCAGGATTCATCATTAGATGATCCTCTTCTTCCATGTCTGCAGGTACACACCAGTCTTCTGTCGATGGATTGTGTGGCTTGATGTTCTCGTAGTGGGCGGCTCGGCCAGTACTCAGTCTATAAAAGCGTCCCTCTTGGTGCACCTCTGTAATCATGAAGGGTCCCCTCCATTTTTAGGAGCTTTTTTGTCCCTTTCGGGGGTATAACGTTCTGATATACCCATACGTAGTCTCCCACCGAGTAAGCCTTTGCACCAGCTGCTCTCTTGTCGAATCTTTTCCTCTGCCTTGTCTGTGCTTGCTGAGTATTTCGTCTACACAAATCGTTCAACTCCTGTTGGCGTCTGATCACATCCCTCACGTAGACCTGTGGGGACGTTTTCTTTCCCTCATACTCTGGGTAGAAGAAGGTTAAGGGTAAAGACTTTTCGTGTCCAGTTAGCATCATGTGTGGACTGACTCCAGTGGTGGAGTGTTGCGTGCTGTTATATGCTCCCATCACCTGTGGAAGGTATCTGTCCCAATCGGTCATGTACCTGGAACAATATACTCTCAGCATCGACACTAATGTCCTATTCTGTCTTTCCACTAAGCCATTCGTCTGAGGGTGGTATGTCGTGGAGTGAGCCTGAGCGACCTGTAAGCGTCTCATAAGCTCTTTCGTAAGCTCTCCTACGAAAGCTGTTCTATTATCCGATTGAAACGTCATCGGACAACCATGTCTTGCTATCCACGTATTGATCAGGTAAAATGATCTATCATTACCAGCACCTGATTATAACCATTGTCTGTCATGCATATCTTTTGGTGATCTATCTGCACCACCTCGTTGAATTCAGACGACTCGATCGATTTTAAAGGAAATCGCTACTTCCTTGGATCCTTGACCTGTTGGCATGACAGACATGCTGTTACCCACTTCTCGCATGCTTTTTTCATCCCAGGCCACTCAAAGCGCTTCAGGTTCCTCTGATATAATTTGTCGATCCCCTGATGGCCCATCTGATCATGTGACCTGAATAATAGTTCTGTCTGATAGAGTTGCGGTAGCACTATCGCGCTATACTTGTATAGGACTCTGTCTTCCTCTCTTCTTTTGCAAGCCACAATCCCGTCCTTGTTCAAATATAACCTCCCTTCCTTCTGCATGAAGTATTGTCTCAGGATGCGATTACTATCTTCCTCGAGGTCCCCTTTATCCTGAGAACCATTCTCGATCCACCTTTTCAGGTTGCTTATGATGCGATCATTTCTCTGCACCCTTAGAAGATCCGAGAGTCTGTATCTCGCCTTCAAGAACGTCTTTATGACCCTCATCTGACTATTCAGCTCGTTGGGCTGGTGTGTGTCTTCTTCCATATTAACGCACCAAAACTTCGCCAACGGCTGTGTTTCTTGTTTAAACGGCTGAAGATCAGTCCTGGCTACCTCTTTCTGCGGCAACAGGCATATCGAACGTTTCGATACCGCTAGTGTCTCCAAGTCATCCGCTGCGTTGTCAAAGACTCTTTCGCTTGGTATAAGGTAGCGATCGCTGTCAGGATCCTGGTACACCTCTCTGTCCAGGTCCCTTGCCCGAGTTTCCACTAGTAGTGTGTGTATCGCTAGTTCTGACAGTTCTGATCCCGAGTTCGAGTTCCTGTCTGAATAGGTGTCCATTCCTGAGTTTCCGGAATTGTCATCCGTCAAAGAGGTTGTGCTGGAGACTGCACGCTCCTCCAGATCATGTCTGTGCCTTCCTCGCATCCATCTGAACTCCCCGGACAAAACCTTGTTCTCTAGGTCCTGTTTTTCATCAGGAATTTTCTCGTCTATTTCAGACTCCCGGACAAATTTTCTTGTCCCGGGTGTTGATCTTGTGATCGCTGGTTCTTCTCATCATTCGTCTCCCCGGACAAATAGTCTTGCAGCAGATTTTGTTCTACCTTTTCACCTTCCTTATCCTGGTCCACAAAGGTGACGGTTTTCTTGCGCTTGCTGCTCCCCTGTTCTTTCTGTCCGTAAGAAGTACTGGTTAAAATCTCGTGGGGTATTGAGGATACTAGTTGCTGAACTATTGTCCTACAATCCCTCTGGTTCTCTTCGTGCTGTCGTCTGGACGGCATGATCTTCACCTTCTCACTGACTGTTAGCGACGCCACTGCTGCTGTCCACTCGGGGTCATCTCTGGTCACTTCTCTTTCTAACAATCCACCCAGCATCCGCATCACTTGCGGTGTGACTTGCACCGTTCTATCCAATAACGAGAGGCAGTTTATGTTCATGCGAGAGAGTTCTTGCTGGACCAGATTCGAGCGCAGCCCTGGAATTGGATGTCCAGACTTATCCAACCATCTCGTTAAGGGAAGCGCTTCATAAGTTTTTTTGTCCAGAAACGAGAATTCCTCCTTTATTTCCGCCTGATTGGCCTGCTTCTGCTCCAATCTTTCATAGAACTCAGTTTTCTTGCTGAGGCTGTCAGCATTCTGGTGTTTATCACGCATCCTATGTTCAATTATCATATGGTAGCCATCCAATCTTACTATCCATCTACCAATATAACTCTGATCCATCGAGTAGGTCTTCAACCAGGATAACGCCCTGTTGTCCACGCGTAACTTGAAGGGAGCGTTCCCCAAGTATGCACGGTACTTTTCCACGAAGGCGACTACTGCAAACATTTCTGCTTTTGGTGCGCCATATTTCATCTCTGTGTCACTCAAGACCCTGCTGCCGTATGCAATGGGACGGAGAACTGTTCTTCCGTTCCATTCTTGCTCTTGATGCAATATTCCTGAGATGGCCACTACCGATGCGTCTGTGTCAAGAACATACATGCCCTTTTCTGTAGGCATGCCTAGCACTGGCGCTTCGCACAGTTCCCGCTTTATGTTCTCGAAAGCAACCTGTGCCTCATCGTTCCATTCGAACTTTTTTCCCTTGTTGCGCATCAGCTTCTGCATCGGATACACCTTATCCGCATATCCTTTTATGAATTCCCGGTAGTAATTGGCAAACCCTAGGAAGCTTAGGAGCTGTGTGTCCGTTCTGGGAGCTTTCCATGTCAACACTGCTTCCACTGCTTCCGGGTCTGGCCTGACACCATGCCTATCCACCATTCTTCCCAGGTACTTAATCGAATCCCCAAGGATTTCACATTTCGATGGTTTGCACTTCAATCCTGCTCTTTTCATGCATTCAAAGACCTCATCGAGCCTATCAATGTGGTCTTCCAGGGTCGGTGTCGCTATGACTACGTCATCCACGTAACACATCACGAGACTCCGGTTTTTCTTGGTCACTCTCGTCAAAGCCTGAGCCATCAGTCTTTGAAAAGTGGCCGTTGCATTGCACAAGCCGAAGGGCATCCTCTTCTACTGGTACAATCCCAATTCGCACGCGAATCCAGTTTTCTCTCTGTCCTTCTTCCGCAGAGGGACCTGCCAGAAGGCAGAACCTAAGTCCAATGTGGTGAAGAACTAGGCATCACCAAGCTTAGATAGGCTCTCGTCTATTCGCGGTATCGGGTACGCATCTTTTATCGTTACCGCGTTCAAGTAACGAACGTCGCAACACAATCTCAGCTGCCCCCTTTCTTTTTCGCCATTACTACCCCGCAAGCCCATGGCGATTTCGAGGGTTCTATCATGTCGTATTCAAGCAACATTTCTATTTCCGCTCGGCACGCTTCCGATTTGTGTGGCGTCATTCGTCTTGCGCCTTCCCTATGGGGAACGGCGCCCTCTTCAAGTTCGATTTCGTGTTCGACGAAATTAAAGCAACCGATATCCGCCTTATGTTTTGAAAACACATCTGCGTTCCGATTTAGGAGGTCCCGCAATTTTTCGAAATCTTCCTCACCTATTTTTCCTTTTAAATGTTCTATCTCTGGCAAAACCGGTTTGTCAGATTCTACTTCGTATGACGAGGGGCGTTCCGGAAAATTCGAGCAGCTTGATAAGCCATCGTCCGTTTCGGTTTTCATTGAAAACAATTTATGAAAAGAATTTAATTCATTAATCCTCTTTAAACTTTTCTCTTTATTGGCATGATAAGGACAGTCTTTCACACTGTGTTTCTTCTAGTTTTGTGTCTCCTCATAGTCGGTCCTCGTCGGTAAAGCGTAACCAAGCTTCTTTCCACGCTGGATTGAAACCGTGGTGTCCAGTGTGTTCAATAACACATTGACACACAGTCCGTTTCGCGTTACCGAGAAGCTCCGGCCTAAAATCACCGAACTCTGACTATTTGGATTCGGTACTAAGAAAACCTGTTTACTATCACTTAACGAATTCAAATTTCTCATTCTAAAAATTGCCACCACAGCTTGTCCTGGCTGTAGTTTTATCTTTCTATCTAAAAAAACTGGTACCTTATTTTCGTCTGTTATTATCCTATTAATTGGTCTCTTAACATACTTTCGGTCCGGGTTTCTAATCCGTATTAGACCGTTGTTCAAGTCAATAATCACGTCAAAATTCCTGACAAAATCTCTGCCCAAGATGAATTGGTCGGCGTCATCCAGATTCTCTACCACCAGGAAGCTCATCCAAAGATCTCGTCCTCCCATGTGAAGGACCGTTATCGGTGTTCTTCCGACTACGTAGATGGCTCCTCGATTTGCGGCTTGGGGTGTCCAGAAGCCCTGTGACTCCGATTTTTGTTCCGTTGGTGTCGAGCAGATGTGCGGTCACATCTGCTTCATACCCAATGTGTACTGCGTCTTGTTCCATCATGGCGTCATGGCCTATCCTGCGGACTTTGAGTTCCTCCTCATCCAAAAAGATCTGCCCCATTTGGTCATCATCTGTTGTTACATAAGTCCTGATGTAGATACTGATTCGATCCACGTTCAGCATCACTTGATACGGCCCATAGACCTCTAGGTAGCGTCTATGAAGTTTCTTCATGCGAGGGCCACCCGTCGTTAGTAGTGATCGCACAGCTCTCGACTCGGTGCGTGGCTCCACCTGCCTCAGATAATCTGCATATGTGTCCGAATGCATCAAAGTGAACTCGGATGGTTCACTCAGATTTCTGATCACTTGGTGTCCAGCCACTGAGATTATCGACTGTATCTTGCTTCCTTGCGGCACCATGTCAAACCTCTGACCGGAGATCACATTAAGTTTCATGCACAAACTGCTTGGTGCTTTAGTTTCTCCGAACTCCGTTGCTTCGAAGGTATTCAGTTGCTCCTGAAGTTTCTCATTCTCCAGTTCAACTTTCACTTTTTATTCGATCTCTTTCGTCACCAGTTCCTGCTGTACTCTATTTAGAGCATCCCTCGCGGCTGCCTTATAATCGATCTTGAAGTCATCAGCCGCAGTTGCCGGTTCCGGTTCACGTGTCTCCTCTGTTACCGCTTGCATTTTCTTTGCCGTCAGCTCTTGAGGTTTATCCTTTCTGCGTACCTCCGCTTCACTCAAAAGGCGAGCCTTGCTGGCTTTCACTCCTGACAAAGCTTGATGTCTTGGATGCTTGATGTCTGCCACTGCATCCCAGAATTGCGGACAATATGATTTAAAATGACCTTCCAAGTTGCAAAAGAAACACCTTGGGACGAATTTCGCAATTACACCTCTCATGAAATCCTCATGGTCCAATTCTGACGCATCTTCGTCCTCGAGGCTAAAGCCTATTGCTTTCATGCCTTGTTTGTAAGTTGGGCATGCTGACACATGATGGTCCGTTGAACTGCAATTGGCACAAGAGCGTCTCTTGTCCATATCATCACTCGGTTTGTACCAATTGTTCCCTTGATTTGCTGGTCCGTTGTTAAAATTGCCATAATTATTCTTGTAGTATCCAGATCTCGAAGGAGGATTCAACAAAAGATACTCTTTTGACTTGAGCCTCAACTCCTCTGTTGTTGGCGCATTGGTTGATAGTGGTGTGTAATGCGTTGCTAGCATCGTTCGAAGTTCATCATTCTTCACACCATCGATGAATTTTGAGGCTACGGCCAGGTTCATTCTTCGGTTTGACTCATCCGGTTGGCTGCGTCTTCTCAGCATTTCCAAGTCATCGAGAAACTTGTCTATCGTTTCATCTTCTCGTTGCCTCCGTTTCTCGAAGCGCATCATCGCTTGGTGCCCCTGCACCCCTGATCCGAAACGGTTTAACAAGATCTCGAAGATTTTCTCAGCTGTGTCACGCTGATATTGCTTCTTGGCCATGACTCAGTTCAGGGCTGTCCCTTCCAAGTTGCTGGTGAGCGCACTGCATTCTTGTCTCTCCGACAAGTCCTCTTCCTCGAAATGCAGCTTCATTACCTTTATCCAGGTATCAATACAGCCATCAGATTCATCTTTATAGCATCTAGGTTTCTTAAAGACTCTTCTGGACTTCTCACTGCGTTCATTGGTTCTGGATAACCTTGTAAGGAATGTCTCCAAAGACCTGTTTAGGGGGTTCAAAGTCTGTGGCCATTGCCGTAGCATCCCTTGAGTGTCCCGCCTGAGTGTCCTCACACCTTGTTAAAGGCTCTGAATGCGGTGCATCCCTGCAATCCGAATCGCCGTGAGTGTTTCCCGCTTGGCCCACATGACACCTCCCCGGGCTTGCGTAACCCCTGTTACCGGAATCACTTCTCCCAGTCGCATGTGTGCCCTGCGTTAGTCGTTCATTAGAGGTCTGTCTGTTCCCCGTTGAACTTGCTCTACTGTTCAGGCCCCATGTTCTATTATCCCTTGTGGCATAGCCTGATGAACTGCCCCTGCCTCTAGTGGATCCAAACGTCGTCCTCTTTTGATGTTCATTGAAGTTCACCTTCGGCTCCCTGCTGGGACCTCCCGAGTTTGGTTCTCCTTCTTTTGGTCCACTCTTGTTGCTTAGTAGCCCGTCCAACCTATCCATGATAGCCTGAGTTCGCCTCTCCATCATCGCGTCTATCTTTGTGCCAAGAGTCCCAAGAGACTGCTCTTGCTGAATTCTTAAGTTCCCCATGTCGTCTCTTAAGCGTAACTCTCGCTGTTCCGCTTCTCTTGTCATTCGCGACAAGTTCTTCGCCATATGCTCGTCCGTTCTTTCTTTCAAGCGTTTTTCGCTCCTACCAACTTCTTGTCTATTGCGGTTTATTTCTTCCCGCAGATTTTCTCTTTCAATGTGAACTGCTCTTTCTTGTTCACTCATTCTTATTGACATCTGTTCATTTTGTTTTCCTAAACTGTCCAAAATGTTGATCAAGGCTTCTTCTAGTGCTGCCATGTTATCCACGAGTGGCGTCACTAGTGGCGGTGTAACCCTGTCGGTCCCAGGTAGCTTCGTGCTGGTCGAGATTCGGGCCTTGACTCTCTGCCTCGACGTCTTTTCATTATCCACCTCAGGATCCGCCAATGCGTTGCCTAGCCCTCTGTTTCTACTCTCCCCAGTTTGCAGCTCTGAATTTGTCATAATCGCGAAGTCTCTTGACTGGCCCGGTGTGTTTACCTCTTTGCTTATCGTTCTCACCACACCAAATTTGTCCATGGTTCCAGTCTCTCTTCCGACGTACGCCTCATTCTCCTGGGTCGAGCTATTGAGGCTGACTTGAGATCCAGAGTCCACTTGATCTTCTTCGTCCTCCTCCTCCTGGGATTCACCTTCTTTTCCTGCGCCCCCTCCCATGGTGAATGAAAAGATGTTTCCTAGGGTGTTCCTCATTCTTTCTGAGAACGATGATGACGTTGATTGTTTCTCAGTTCCGCCTACCATCATAGTGTTGTCTGTTGGAGATCTTCTAGTTGCCACTAATTCAGTTGAGATGTCGGACAGTTCCGACATCTCCTCTCGATCCAATGTCCCGGTGGAAGTGGCAAAATCATGGCCTTGTTCTACCGGAGTAGATTCACTCGCCAGCCTTCTGCCTCTCCCTTCCAGTCCATGTACTTCCTGGTTGTTGTTCATGGCATGGTCCGTATTGACCTCCACTTCTAACAGTTCAGTTCTTTCCGTTCCTCTGAGGTCTTCTGACTCCTTGTCTCCCCTTTGTCGGTCCGGGCTCGTTTGATCCAAACCAAGAAAGGATCGGTCATCGTTTTTCTTTGCTTTTCAGGTATGAATTTCCTAGAGCTATTACCTCTTTTCGGTATTCTTGACTTGTCTAGACTCATTCTCTATTTGTCACTTCTTAATGCCTTACACTTAAGTCGATTGCTAGTGACCTTATAGTTTGATTATCAATAATAATGACACAACACAATAAATTTCACAAGATTCTATTAAATAGTGACCACGAATCCCTGTATGTTATCAGAGTACAGTTTGTATTTAATTTATTCACACTAACCGATTATCGGTCGTAAGATTTGAAAACTAGCACAATATGATGTTATCAGTCAATTTAAAAGATAGTGTACTCACTACCCAATCAAGCACAGTTTATGTAGATTAAAAATCATGAACAAAAAAAATATTTATATATAATGACAGAATATGAATACCTCTATATAAAAAATTGTATGTGTTTTGTATTTTTAGTCGGTCGCAGTACAATAGTCGAACTCATTTTTTAAAGAAAAAGCTTTCCCTGCTCGGTGCTGCACCAAACAGACAAAACTTTGAAGGCAGTAATTTTCTCAAGTGGGCGTCTATTGAACCCACCGAGTACTGAGTTACCTATCTGCCTTCGGACTGGCCGAGCTAGACCTACTAGAATCCTCAGGGCAGTCACTTTTTACAAAAACGTATTGTGTTATAATCCACACCAATGAATTACGCTCTTTTTAGTTTAGACTTAGAGTCGCGAATATCCGAGTTCGGACCTGTTTTGGTTTTGGTCTGGTTTTTATTGAAAGGCAAATTACCAGTGCAGTCACTGATTCCTACCCTGTCTGCTAATAACCTAATACCTCTCACTTTAGTCTTTCTTTCGTCTACCTAAGTACTTTAATAAAATAATACACCTCCGGATTGGCACAAATAGGACCAATAGGACTAACAAAATTTAGACCCCTCCGGATTGGGACCCCTCTGTATTAGTTGATATAAGACCCCGCCGGATTTGGACCCCTCCGAGTTAGCAACTATAAGACCCCTCCGGATTTGGACCCCTCCTAATTTGAAAAATTTTTTGACCCTTCCGGATTGGGAGCCCTCCGGTTTTGTAAAAGTAGCTTTTCGGAGATCTCCTTCTTTCAACCTATACCCCTCCGGATGCGTTTTCCGATGTTATTTTGCTTTTTAAATTAACTAGGAAGGGTATGTAATGCTTTTCTAGACCCTTCCGGATTGAAGTTAAGCCTCTTATTTAACAATTCACGCTAACGGTGAAGGGTCTTATCTCTCGCCTAACTTCGGCTCGATTAGGGTTTTGTAACTTTAGCCTTCCCTTTTCGTCTAGAATAGCCTAAAGTTACTTTATTTAACCGCTATTACCTTTTGGTAGGGGTATAAGGGCTTTTCTAAAAGAAATTTATAAAACGTGAAGGTTCTACCCTCCCAAATTGGTGAATTTGCTAAAAACAAATTTTCACGCTTACTTTTCCGAAAAAGTTTTGTATCTATCAGTAAGCTCAGCTAATTTCTAATCTATTGGTACCAAGCTCAACTAGATAGGCCCAGTAGTTCTAAAGTTATTAACAAAAACGTCTTTTTTCTAAAGTCAAAAAATTTCTCTCTTATAGGTTCCGCCTAACTTTTTCCGCAAATCTGGTCCTTTCGACCTAAAAGTTATTCATCCGAGCTCAAAAGGCCTATATTTTTCTAGTTCAATGCAAAAGACCCGATCTAAAACGCTTTAGTTGAAAAAATTTGCGAAAAACTATGCTACCTGTACCCCTCCGGATTGATGAATCCACCAAATCAAACACGTTAAGTTCGATTTCTCTGCAACTCGGAAGGCTTTCGGGTAGCGGGTTTTAAAACTTGTAGATTCACTAGTGGACGTTGTCCGAACAACTATTTTTACTGTTCTAACTCAAATATTTCAAAAAATTTTCTGATTTTATAGTGTTTTGTTTTCTCAAAAATCACGAAAATTCGTTTTTTGGTTCCAAAATAGTTCCAACCACTTTCGAACTAGACTTAACCGTTTCTATCTATTATGGTAGTGCAGTTACGATGTAACACACTACTTTAGCGCTTTTTTCCGTTTCAAAAAGTATCGATATCTCAAAAATCGCGACTTGTGGGGGGATCAAAATATTGCTATTTTGACCCTAAGAACCGGTCTGCTTTCTGTGTTTTTCACTGGAAAACGCTATAAGAGTATTAATATAGGCTATATAAGTAATAATATTAATAATACTGTACCCCTCCGGGTTTGTTTAATATCCGAATTAAGGTGCTTAACTCGGATATTCGCAGTTCGGTGAAGGGTCACTACAGTGCAGCACTGTCGAGCCCCCCCACAGATTACTATCTTACTTTTTGTACCAAAAGGGATACAAAACTTGTTAACGATACCCAACAGTCGATTGTTGTTGTCGTTGAGCGCCTTATTGTTGCTCCTTGTACTGCTTGCCGGATCAGTCTTCTCCCAAGACCCTTCCGAATTGAGCGCAAATCAGCTGACCCTTCCGGATTGAGCGCAATTTATCATTAACGTGCTTCAATGCTCAAATAACCCTACAGTACAAGCCTCACAAACAGGCTACAAAATCGGTCGTAACAATCCTGGTTGATATAAATGCTTGTAACAACAATATATCTATCGACAACAAACGGGGGGGGGGGTCGGATCACATGTTGTCTGGGGGGATGATTTCTACTGATTTTTTAATTTTTTACTGTTTTTGGTTTTTTTGGTTATTTTTTTATGTTTTTTGTTTTTCTTGGGTACAATACAACTTTTTGTTTGTCTTTATATATATCTTTAAGTGTTTTTGGTCACAAACCTCTCAGGGAACGAGGGAATGGCCGATCCCCCCACCCTTCCTGATTCGTGAATTTTCGGTCTTAACTAGGTTAAAAAGCTATTCACGGTAATCCGGAAGGCTTCCGCGTTCCGAACTATCCTTCCGCCCCGGCGGTTTGGGCCTATTAAGGGCGTTAATGTGAGCATCCGCTCGGCGCGGAGTGCTCGTTAACGGTTCTGCCGGTCATGATGTTAAAAAAGAATAACACCCAGGAGCGCCATAAAAACATCTATGTTACATTCGCCCGGAAGATACATATCGACGGAAAATAAAACTAAGTCCTAAGACGACTGACTAACGTCTAAACAGAGCTTTACATGCTTTTCACCTTCTCTACCAAGCCAGTACTTTCGGTGGTCTTTCTAACATCGGGTCGACAAAAAACGTTACTGCTTTCGGCTTCGGTCAAAACACTCAAATTAACTTAAAATGCATGCAGGAATAGTGAGCTCATGGCTGGGTCTCAGTATCCCCAGACCACGAGGTCACTCCTAAAAACAGGGTTACTACTACTTATTGAATTATTAATGTTTTTGTTCAGTAGATAAAATCATCATCTCCATCGAAGATGGTGTGCCAGTCGGTCATGTCTGGAAGTTTGACCTTGAGAGACACAAAAATACGTAATTTTGGAGGAGAATTTTAATTTTCAAAATTTCGAATGGTTTTCTCGTACCAACTGAAAACAAAAAGTGAAAAATCAGAACGACCGAATTTACAATTGCGGGAAAATACTCAAGAAAAACAGCAGGAAATTGCTATTCGCAATTTCCAGATATAAAATAGGACACGAGTAGAGCTGTCTTATCCCGAAATAGGAGGAGAGATAATAAAAAGAAGAGAGAACGACTATTTGGAACAAACTAGAGTGAACCTTCAATGGAAAGGTGGAGAGCTTCAGTGTCCCAATGGTTCATACAAAAACTCAAATTCTAGAGCCAGAACTTACTTCTGTTACCAAAACTGACCAGTATCAAACTTATTTAGTTATATTATCTGATTCTTGAGTTGCTTACCAATTTAATTACTTCCTGTACTCGAGTACATCAACATGTGAGTCCCTAATTTAATTTTCTCGAGTGTGTTTTATGATTGTTATGTTGAGATAAGGCGAGTTTTAGGTTGTTCCATCTGAAATGGATCAAAGTTCCACTGTCCAATAAAAAGTAACTTAACGGATTGTTCCGAAACTGTTTTTAACGGCGTTCGCGTATTTTGGATATTTTGAGACCTAAGTATGGGGACGTTCTTATTTTCTAGAGTGGGGGGATATTTTGGTAGTAGCCTTTAAGCTGTAACGGGTTCTAGTCTCGTGTCGCAAGCGAACCGAATTGGCTCCGACCGTTCTTGAGGTAGAAAAAAACAAGAGATAGTGTATCTGACTCTTATGCCAATGGATATAGGGCCTATTTTTCTTAAGCCTCATATGTGACCGAAGTAGGCGACTGTTACATAGTGTTTTTATGGCGCTCCTGGGTGTTTTTACGACATCATGAATACGGAGTCGAACCCACTTGACACAGCTCCGGACTGCATGCCCATTCTAGAGTACCGGTGGTACGGTTCAGCAGGAACGTGTAAACCTTCCGGTTGTACCGTGATAGTTTTTTAAGAAAACTTGAGAAAACTTCCAGATACGCTCTCCGAACGAGGCCTAGCTAACCGAGTAAGGGGTGGGGGGTAACTAGGGAAACAAAAACAAGAAAAAAGTATAGAAAAAGGAACAAAAATCATAAAACGAGAAAACAGTGACTTTGATACCGGATCATTTGGATCAAACCTTTATATTAACTAAATAGTATACCCATACTGTTTTATAAGACCGATCGTTGCGATCAATCTAGCAATTTAAACCAGTGACTTCAATAAGGTGCCCGAGTGGGGGGCGTTGTTAAGGGTTTTCAGATAGATTGCAACCTAGCCGGACCACTAGAAGACTTGACTGGAAGAGGTGACCAGTCGAATGGGAAAGTGGTTCACAAGGATCGAACCGGACCACTAGGAGACTTGACTGGAAAGGGTGACCAGCCGAGTGGGAAATTGGGTCACAAGGATCGAAACGGACCACTAGGAGACTTGACTAGAACAGGTGACCAGCCAAGTGGGAAAGTGGTGCTGCTGTCAAGTGCGGAACAGAGACAACCAGCACAGGATCACCACAAGAGGACGCACAGGAGTGTTCTCAAGTTGGGCAACGGGTATCGTTAGAATCCACATTATAGGAGATAAGTGTAAAATTGGATAAGCGGAGTCCCATTGTTTTGAGGAAGTTTTTGCACAAGCAGGCCTGGAAACAGGTCTACGGTTTTCTCTCGAGAGGTTTACCACCCGGCGCTTAAGGGATTTTTCGGCTTAAGAGGGGGGCTAAAGAGGGGGGAGGTTAGAAGGGGGGCTTGTTAAGTTAGAGATTAGCGGTTATAAATTGTAAAAAGGGGGACATTAGAGTAACTAATTGTTCGGCATCGTCGACTTAGTTACATTAGATATTTACACGCGTTGGTTATAGGAAGCGGATATCCAAAATTAGAATCAGGTTAAGGTAGGTACCCTGGTCGGATCGGTAGGGAGGAACGCACATAGACAGTTTTTGTGATACCCCATAAGATCGCTAGCAGGGGGAAGAAAACGCGAGGCAATCGGGTACCAGACATTTTCGGACAAAGATTGACATCAGTCAAACTTGAATTTCAGGAGAATTCACCCATCTGTTTTTGAAATTTTTTCCAGTTTAAAATTTTACGTTTTGGTGAAAATTTGTTCTTAGTATTTCAATGAACAGGTGATCACAAGACACCTGCGGGGAATTTAGAGTTCCAAATAGCCTGAAAAGACTGGATCAGTATTCGGGTTTCGACCATTAAGATAAGGACTTTGGGAAAATTTTTACTAGAGCTCAAGTGGTGGTAAAAGGTACAGTGGTTCAATAGTCCCTACAACGAAGAAGAAGAGACCCGATATCCAGACACTCAGTGACGAGTCTTGGGACAGTACCGAAGAAGTCTTGGGACATTGCAGTCTGGGGACAGTCTTGGGGCAACACAGTCTTGGGACAGTCTTGGGACAGTGCAGCCTTGGGACAGTCTTGGACCAGAGCAGTCTTGGTACGAAACAGTCTTGGGACATTGGTCTTGGGACGTTGGTCTTGGGACAGTGGTCTTTGGACATTGGTCTTGGGCCATTGGTCTTGGGACATTAGTCTTGGGACAATAGTCTTGGGACGTTGGTCTTGGGCCATTGGTCTTGGGACATTAGTCTTGGGACACTAGTCTTGGGACGTTGGTATTGGGACATTGGTCTTGGGACGTTGGTCTTGGGACATTGGTCTTGGGACACTAGTCTGGGGATACTAACAGGAAGTACTGGGACAACACTGAATAGTCTTGAGACGGTAGAGAGAAAGTCTTGGAACAGCATTAGGAAGGGGGTACTAAAAGAGTACTAAGTCAGGTTAAAGTAACCAATTGTAAAATCATATTCTCTATCCTATCCTAACATATAAAATTTTCAAGAGCTTAAGCAAAATTGTTTTAAGCAAATCTTCGATTTCTTTTCATAAAAATTTTTGTCAAAAGAGGTTTTAACTTTAGAGTAGAATTTTGTAGATAGTAATACTGTAAATAGTAACAATTGTAAATAATGAGGCGGAGCAGGGTACCGGTAGCTGAAAAAAGGTCTACCGAAGCGAAGACAAAGTCTAAATCGTCGCTACGTAAAACAACATCAATGGGTCCGAGGGTAACAAAGAAGAACTTTTCAGTTAGTATGATCAGCACGAGGAGTACCACGGAGAACAAAGCAAAAGAGGGCACGGAAGGGGAACGAGTAGAACCCACCATCGAGATTGATCTAGAGACACCTGATCAAAGTGTGGATGAAGCAGGAAAGAAGACGACAGAGTCAAATCCAATGCCTAATGCGGAAGAACTTAATCCGAATCCCATAGAGTTCTCACCGATAGACAACGTGGAAGACACAACAGGCAACACGCCAGAAACAGTGAATGATGAGTCTCAAAAGAGAACGTCTTTTACTGAAAGATTAGCAATGATGGTCGGAATGAGATCGAAGAACGCAGCAGTGGAGGAGACGAAAGTTGAGAAAAGCAAAACATTCGGAACAGTATCCAAGAGAACGACAGAGATCGATCAGAACGAGGGTCAGAGAAAATCGGGACCAGCGACCAACTACAGGACAACAACGGACCATGGAACGACAACTCTTGAGTTAAGCGACTTGATGGCGAAACTAGATCAGATAGATGAGAAACTGAAGCACAGCGAAGAGGATAGAAATGTGATAAGGAAGGAAATGAGACACAACAAACATGAGTACTTGGACAACTATTTCCATCTAGCGAGAGCGACGGAGGAAAAGCTTCAGAAGATGTCTGACAAAGTAGAAACCACCGATGACGAGCGAGAGAAGAACATCAGAAAGGACATGCAAGAAATGAAGCAGCGATATGACGCAGTGAATTGCCAGTTAGGGAGTTTGGAAACGAGAATGGATACGATGAGTGAGTAGGGAACAGGCTGAGAGCTCAAGTGCAATACAGACAAAGCTGGACGCTATTCTTAGGAATTCAACACAACAAGACAGGCCAGCTGCAGTGAGGACACAAGGTAATAGAGTGGACTTCGTGGAGCCTCAAAGCAACAAACGACAGACAACAACGTTACCAGCAACCCGGGAGGCCGCGATTACGGCACCGGTGGGGGCCAGGGCCATTATAAAAAATGGAACAGCGAACACAACCAGTGGTCCAGGGGACTCCATGACTCACAACAACGTGGGACCGGATGCCATGACATGGGCAAGCACTTGGGAAATGATGAACAGGACGCTAGAAGCCTTCGCCACAAGGAATACCGACTCGATTGACAGAGGAAGCAACAAATCCAGGAAAACCTTCAAGAAACCGAAGGAGTTCAAAGATGATTCAGATGGGTGCATTGGCACTTGGGTAGAAGTCATGAGGTTGCACTTAGAACAAGACAACTTGAACGATGAGAGGCAAGCATGCACAGCGATACTGAGCAATCTGGAAGGGACGGCATTGAAATGCGTGGTTGCGAAGAAAGAAGAGGAACGCGACACAGCGGACAAAATCTTTGAAATATTGTTAAATAGATTCGGCTCAGGCATGAAGGGTCATCAAGCGATGATGCGATTTGAAAAGAGGAGACAAAGGGACGATGAATCGATAGACAGGTTCCTAGTTGATCTTGAGAGCTTGAGAAGAAGGAGTGACCCGGAAGAATCTACCAATCGAAGGAACTTCAGTATCGCCTCAAAGTTCATTGATGGGGTAAAGAGTGATGACTTGAGAACGATGTTAGCAACGTACTACACATTGTCGAAAGACAGTGCATCAACTCCAGAAGAGATGAGGCAGAAGTCAAGAGAGTACATGCTGATGAAACCCAAAAGGTACTCGTACTCAGACAACAGGAACACGCAAGGGGGGAGTCAGCCACAGAGGTCGTCATGGTACAAGCCCAGAGATGACATGGACAAACGCAGGTCATGTGCTAACTGCGGGTCAGCTGACCATCATGTGGCGGATTGCACGACATACAAACAGGGCATGAAGAGTTTGGGATATGCACCCGATGAGGACGATATGAGCCAGATGGAAGAACACGAGTTCTATAGTGGCTTGATCATCAAAATAGGTGCAAGATGCTTCTTCTGCAACCAAGAGGGGCACTTCAAGATGGACAGTCCGTTGTTTTGGGAAGCGTTCAAGAATCAGAGTCATCCAAAACACAAGTTGGCGCTAGCAGCAGTGCAGAATCAGAGAAACAGACAAGGTGAATTTGAGACGAAAAACCTAGAAAGACCAAATGTGGAGCTACCGACGAAAACAGTGAAAGCTGTAATACAATGTAATAGTGCAGTAGAGGCCACGGCGAAGAACGCCCAAGAAATAGATTATGAGAAGGCGGCAGCGGAGGCCATCAACAAAGTGAAACAAGACCTAGCAGCGAAAGAAATAGAACAACGAATGAAGCAAGAAATCCAAAGACAGAAAATGAACGAAGCATTAAGTTGCTCACAAACAATATCAGAAGCTGCTGAGGGGTCGTCAAAAAATGGAAACTGCAACACTGTAAAAATGGTTACAGGAAAGCCATTTGGCATAACAAAGATTGGGGCAAGAATAATGTCAATAATCACTGTGGGCGGCCACGAAGTAACGAGAAACTTGAGCGAACCAAGTGACCACACAATAATGCACATTGATGTGTACGCAGAATACTTGAGTTGTATAAGCCCACAAACGACTTCTAGAGCATTGAGAGCACTACACACGAGAGGGGGTAGCAAGTCGGTACGTGTTGATAACAGGTACACAGAAGCTTATGGTCCACATGAAGTGATGCTAAATATAGATGGAATCAACATCTATACCAAAACAATGATAACATGTGATGAAGACCTAATTGGGCAAATATACATGGGAAAAGAAGAGTTGAAAGTGAGATCGATCGGACACTGCGCCATGCTTGAAGAAGATGCGATGCACATCGGGACAGAGGCAGATGTGACAGGACACGTGCTAGACATAAGTGGCAAAAAGACTCAGTTACGTGGGCTACGTGATACGGGAGCAGTCTTGAGTGTCATACCAATCGAAACTTGGGAACGAATGGGCTTCAACAAAGATGATTTGATAGATTCGAGAATACGGTTGTCAGCTGCGAACAAAGGGGCCCTGCGGGTGTTGGGCAGAACGCCGATAATAGCCCTCAATCTGGGGGAACGTAACCTGTGGATGAGCTTTCTTGTGGTAGAAAACCTAGATGAGTCTGACCAATTTATTTTAGGCAGAGACTTCATCAGGAACTTTGATGTAGCGATTGATCTAAACAACGCAATGTTCAGGATACGGAACCCGGATAGGAGGTACGCAATCAAACCGGTAAATTTAATAATGGCAAATGAAACCAAAACACCGGTATTCTTGAGTAGGAGGGTGAGGCTAAAGGCGAACGAGGCGGCGATAGTAAGCTTACGAATGAAAAATTACAATGAAATAAGTGACAACAAGCAGGTATGCGTAGTCCCAAATCCAACTAGTCAGAGTGCTCCTGTTTTAGGAAGATCCTTCTCGATTACGAAGAGCGGCCTCTGCGTGAGTGTCTTGTTGAATACCCTTGACATGCCAATCACGATACAGAGGGGGAGGAAACTGGGATATGCTTTACCTGTTTAAACTCGATATGAAATGACTGAAAACCATAAACAAAATGAAGTTGTTGATTGTCCCAATCATAGGGACAAAAATTGTATCTTGAGACGATTAAATAAAATAAAAGATTCATCAGTTCTTGTGAAGTCACTTAAGTCAGAGACGGACGATGGACTATCGAGCTGTTCGAGTTTCCCGGAACGGCCCACATAAGACAAAATACAGGGTGATAAACCGGTTCTACCGGATATTGAACACTTAAGAGGCAAGTTCACGGACGAACAGCTCGAAGCCATCAAGGACGTACTAGAGCGGAACGAAGAAGTTTTTTCAAGACATAAGGCAGACATCGGGTGTTGTAATTTTGTTGAGCATGAAATAGAACTTGAGGAAAACGCAATACCGCACAGGGAGGGAGCGAGGCGCATGACCCCACACAAATCGGATGCATGTAGAAAGGAGATTGAAACGCTACTAGAGTATGACATGATAGAACCATCCAAATCACCGTGGGCGTGTGGAGTAGTGATGGCCAAAAAGAAAGGTGACCAGTTAAGGTTTTGTTGTGACTTTCGATACCTGAACTCCGTCACGGTGAAGGATGCCTATCCCATACCTAGGATTGATGAGAGCCTCTCGAAGTAAGGTGATGCAAAATTTTTTACGACTCTTGATTTAGGCTCGGCTTTTTGGCAGGTACCGCTGAGGAAGCAGGACAGGGACAAGACAGGGTTTGCCTGCGAGTTGGGTCTGTTTCAATGGAAACGGATGCCGTTTGGACTTTGCAATGTCATTGCCACGTTTCAGCGGTTGATGGCACACGCGCTGATAGGCGTGACGAAGAAGTACGGCAATCTGGTAATGTGCTATGTGGATGACGTGGTAATAGCGACACCCACACTAGAGGACCACATTGAGAGACTTGACGAAGTATTTGCGTGTATGAGGAGGTCGGGGCTGAAGTGCAAACCATCAAAGTGTGAGATACTCAAGGACTCGATAAAATACTTGGGCAGGATGGTGGACAAACACGGCATCAGACCAGATCCAGACGCGGTAGAGGCAGTTCTAACTTGGAAATCGCCGAAAACGGAACACCAATTGATGAGTTTTCTGGGTTTTGCAAGTTACTTTAGGGAATTCGTCAAAGGGTACGCAGACAAGGTTTATCCGATGCAACTGTTAATGAGGCACAAGGGCAAGAAGTTCACGTGGAATAACGCAGCAGAAGAGTCATTCCAGAGAATAAAGAAAGAGTTGTGCGAGGCACCAGTACTAGGGATGCCAACAGAGAAGGGAATGTACGTACTGGATACGGACGCGTCGGTAGTAGCGATATCTGGAATTCTCCACCAAGAACAAGAGTGGAACGGGAAGACAGTCTTGAGACCAATAGCGTACGGGAGCAAAGTCCTAAGTGACACGGAAATGAAGTACGGAGCACCGAAAGCAGAGATGTTCGCGGTGGTAACCTTTGTCGAGAAATATAGGGCATAACTAGGCAGCGAGCCATTCAATTTGCGAGTCGACAACCGGGCACTAAGCTGGCTGAAGACGTACTCAATGGACCAAAGTTACATTGGGAGGTGGATAGTTCGCCTGGACGGATACAATATGATAATTGAGCACAGAACACGAGACAAACATCAAAATGCTGACAGCTTGAGCAAGAAGACGGAGTTCTACGAGAGACAAGAACAGAGGGAGGCAGATAGACCTGAGATCAAAGATGGCTTCTCCTTCATGGACAAGGAAACGTATGACAGTCTTCGTCTCACGAGATGGTTGAACAAGTCGGGCAAACCAATAGAAGATCACCCCGAGATACCAAAGGAAACTACGAAAAAAACAATCTTGAGAAAGAACCGAGGGATGCGGATAGGAATAATGCTCAAAGCCAAAGATCGTGAGGGAGACGCTCAAAGCAAAAGGCTACGATCTCAACCAGGTAGAGACGGGGGAAGCACAAATAGACGAAGACTTAAAGGGGCTACTCGAGAGACTAGCAGATGATAAGCCCGTGATTCAAGAAAACTGTAAAGAGGAACCTGAGGTCACAATACTGCGAAAGAGCGGGACAGCTAGTGATAGAAATACCTCGAAGGTGACTAACCTTGATGGGAAGGACGTCGTGCAGTCACTGGTTGAAAAGATCCCAGCTGAATTATTTGAACAGACTAGAGTCAGGAGAAAGAGAGTGGAATTCAAGGAAGAAGCTGAATACCTGGGACCAGATCAAGAGTCCGGGGAGCGGTCCACGTCCACAGAAGAAGAAAACACAGAAGAAAAAAATTTGTCCGGGGAGTGTGAAATGTGGGATGTGGACTCGGAAGCGAGCAGTGACAATCAAGATAGTCTCTGCATGATATTGGCAGAAGCAAAGATTAGACACCACGACAGGGAATTACGAACAGATCCGTCCTCAGGAACCTTCAACTTGGACGTGCAGGAGATACGAGGTGGCGAAGAACTTGAAAGAATTGCAGTTTCGAGGAAGCCATTCAGGGAGCTATCATTCAATTCAAATGTGAGAATAAATCTGGTGCCGGAAGACGACATGAAGGTGGTGAGGAGGATAGTATGCGTGAAGCTGAATGACGACGTCCAAAACCCTGGGGAGATGAATGGGCAGATCATGGCGCTGAAGGAACATGTCAAAGCTAGATATAGGCTGTCGGACCTGGTAAGAGCCCAGAAGAATGACAAGATGATAAGCAATCTCTCCAAATGGATCCGAACGGGGTCCAAGGAGAAAGGGGAACTTGAAGAAGACAGCTACAAGATCCTGAGCCAGTTCTACAAAGAGAGGAAAGAGTTACTCTATCACACGGCTGATGGGGTTGTAGCATGCAAGAGAAAAGAAGAAGACAAGATACTACACAAGCACAACCTCATCACACTACCACAACTATATCAGACAGAGGTGCTGTTCAGATCACAAGATCAAATGGGGCACCAGGGGATAGACAAAGTGCAACAAAGAATACTTCACAGGTTCGATTGGCCAGGATTGAGGAAAGCCTGTGAGAGGTGGGTGAATGCATGCCTGGCATTTTTGCAAGTGAAAGACCCAAGGAAGATGAAATTCCCACTCAAGTCGGTGGAAAGCTCGGAATTTAAGGAAGTGGTGCAAATAAACCATCAGAAGATCTGTATGACGGAGTCAGGGTATAATCAGATACTGGTTATAATTGATCACTTCACAAAGCTGGCAGAGGCGGTGCCGTGTCAAACAGCTTCGGCAGAGGAGACTTGTGACCACTTGATAACCCATTGGATATCAAGGTATGGTTGTCCAATGACTTTTCAGTCAGACAACGGCAAAGCCTTTGTGGGGGACTTGACTAAGGAATTAATGAAGAGGTCACACATAGCTCAAGCACACTCAACGACTTACCATCCTCAGACCAACGGGCTGGTAGAGAGATAGAATAGAACGTTGGTGAACATGCTGAGGGTATACTGCTCTAGATACATGACGGACTGGGATAAGTATCTGCCTCAAGTAGTAGGGGCATACAACAGTACTCAACACTCAACGACGGGAATCAGTCCATTCATGATGTTGACAGGCAAAGAGAGAGCGATACCCCTGACGTTCTTTTACCCGGAGTATGAAGGAAAGAGGACGTCGCCTCAAGCTTACGTGAAAGAGGCGATCAGGAGACAGCAGGAAATAAACGAGCTGTGCAGGAGGAACACTGCGCAGGCACAAATGAGACAGCGCAAGAAATATGATGAAAAATTATTTTAGGCGAAGCCATATTAAGTGGGCCAGTATGTGTGGGTTTTCCAGAATGTGATACCGCCCAAAGGGACGAAGAAACTACTCAAGAAATGGAGAGGACCATTCATGATAACTGAAGTACATCAACAAGGACGGTTCTACCGCTTGAGTACTGGGTGAGCAGCACATTATGAGAACCTGAAGCCTCATGTCCCATCCCCAGAGGACTGGTGTATACCAAAAGACATAGAGGGACTAGAGTACCTACTGGTGGAACCAGCATGTGAAGTGAACGAGAAAGGCACCAGAGATAAAAATGATGGCAATGAGAACTTGAGTTTGGATGACAATGAAAAAATAGACGCGGACTCTGAAGCGGAATCTTTTGTGGAAGAAGATTGGAACGATCCGGATCAAGGTGAGGTGCCGAAGTGGACAGAACCAGACTTGTCAATACCAGCGGGGACAAGGAGTGGCAATCGCAAACGCACAGGCATGAGGTACAACAGGTAAGGGGACGATTTCCTGACCGACAAGATGAAGCCCGATGACCTAAGCAGAGAACTAATAAGTGTGGGCGAGCTGGCGGCAGATGGTGAATGGCAGATCATCGATGATAATGAACACTACCCACAGGAAGACTACTCGACGCCGGAGCGGGAGACGGATTTAGAACAGAGCGAGATAGAGAGGAGGGAAAATACGAACCTGAGGATATTAGAATGGATGCGCGATGTCAAGAACGAAAGCGAGGAAGGACAGAGCATACAGCAAGTTGACATATCAGCGGGGAAGTACATGAAAACGTAGGATCCTTTTTTTCGGCTGGACGGCAACAGTCAGCCCGCTCGACATTCCGCCAGATAATTCAGATCCAGCATCATCGACGGGGACTTCGATAAATATTTTTGTCCGGGGAGTGGGGGTAGGACTTACCCACACCGAAAATTTGATGATAAGAAACTCAGAGAAACGAGAGAAAAGTGCGGACTGGAACTGGAAGGGGAGGATGCCGAGCCTACCATAGGATGGAATTTCAAAACGAAATTTGAAATACCAAACGAATACTCAGAGAATATCCTGATAACGGATAGTGACTTCATTCTGTCAGACAGGACTAGCGCAATCTGTATCACGGCGGACATGAGTTCCAAATCAAGACTGGAAGCAGACTTCAAGAGAGAATACCAGAACGTGGAGTTTCTGTTTAGACAGAGACCGGGACTGGGAGGAATGGCCGCGCTTCCACCATCAGTAGCACAAGTCCCCGGCAAATACCTGTGCTTCCTATTGACGAGGGTCAATGACAGGAACACGATCGATCCTGAACACGTGATGTTGGCACTAACGAGACTACGAGACTTCATGATTGAAAGAGGGATAACGGAGTTCTCAATGCCGGTGTATGACCCAAACAGGGGGAAATTGAGCCCAAGGGAATTGTACGCTATCCTACACGTGGTCTTCGCAGAAACTGAGATAATGGTGCACCTTCACAAGAAATACTACTTGAGCATCGCCTGAGTCGGGTACGCGGGGGTCTCGAGTTGGGCATGAGGGAAGAATCTCGAGTTAGGTGTGGGGGTACAAAACAGGTAGAGAATTTTAGAGGTGATTGGCATGACAATTAACATTTTAAATGGTTGATGGTGCTAAAACATAAAATGAATCTGCATGTTTTTAGAAGATTTCCAATTGAACTATTTTAGTAGGACGGAAAGGAAAGGGTTTTAAATATAGTAGTGAAGGGGGTTTTTAGGTTAGGAACACCGCCTGCTAGTCTAAAAATGGAGTGCTATTTTCAGATTCATTTGGTAAAGTCAAATTGACTACTCAACTGTATTCAATTGAAGAAAGAGAACACAAGTTGAACGACACCTCAAGAAGTAAGCTCAAGTTGCTCAGGTAATACTCAAGTTGCTCAGGTAATACTCAAGTTGCTCAGGTAGAACTCAATACTCAAGATCACTTGGAAATTACGGAAATGGCAGATCGATTCTGGAAGTCCATGCCATCGGCTTTGAAAAAACCCACACTTGACGAATTATACAGACGTCTGAGGGACCTGGATTATACTCAAGTGGATGAGAGAATGGCAGTGATGTTGAATGCCATCCTCCAGTTGGAGGATGAGGGCGAGTGTCGGGAGTCTGCGACAGAAGGAGTTTTGATGGTGGGCTACACCACCGATGGAATATCTAATCAAGAGCAAACCAGGTGGCTGTCTTGGAACGTGGATGGAGCAATAAGGGGGTTCGATTTGGCAAGGAACCCTGGCTTGAGTAATAATACTGAGTATGGTGGAGGGGAATACCCACTGCCGGTCAGACCATCAGTCAGATCCACGGGCCAGAGCACGAGCAAGACACCATTGATGTCTCGAGCACAACAGACGGGGGAAGCGTATCCGGACGTCAGTATCATGAAGAGAGAGCTTGAGAGGACTCAGCGGGAGAGGAACAAGGCGAACCTCGACCGGGATCAAGCGGTGCTCGAGAGAGATCAGGAAAAAGTTGAAAGGGATCAAGCGCGGAGGGAACTGGACATGATGAGAGCTGAACAGCTACAGGCAGAAAGGGTGCGAGAGAATGCCGCCAATTGCGAGTTGCTGAAGTCAGAGCTTGAAAGAATCCAGCAACGACAACGCGAGCTCGACATGCAGAAAGGGGCTAGGCCCAAAGAGCGGGTGATGACCGGCTCAAGACCAGAGTCACGCATGGAGGTGGATGAAGCTCCTAGGTCGAAGGGACGATTCAAACTCGATCGTGCTGCTCAAGAAGATATGAACGAAGGGTTGGAGGTGTGGATACCGTCTGAATCAGCGTCCTCCCTGAGTGGTCTAGAGACACAAGCAATACGCCCGTTGATGGACGTCGCGCTGCCTGGATATACGCCAAGTTCGACCCCGGGTAGTAGTCAGGTGAGTGGTAGCTCGTCACGACTGAAAGAGTTGCACGAGCGGCTACAACTAAGGAATCGCGAGAGTCCAGCAAGAGTGGACTTGTCCTCGACGTGGGGGGAACAACCTGTCAGGAGTGTGGTAATCTCGAGTTACAAAAAGAATACGGAAGGTAGATACCACAGGCACAATCGGATGGACTGGAGCACGGCGCAGAGGGACAGGAGAGATTGCTTCCATAACGCGGCTTGGGTGGAATACTTCACGCAGCCACGTGTGCCCGAAGGAGCGGTCCACCTGATCATAGGGGACAGCTTGTTGCGGGTGCTGACCCGGATCCAGTCCCATTGGCAAACGGGGATCTTGAGCTTCGCTGGAGCCGCGACGCCGCAGATGCTAGCGACACTTGAGGTGCTAGATATGGCAAGAGTATTTACGGTGACTCTGATGGTCGGGACGAATGACGTGTCCAGGGGGGAAGCAAGGAAGGTGACGAGGCTGCACGACAAGATGAGCTGCATTCTCGAGGAATTGCGAATTCAAATGGATCCGGCCATTCTTACGGTGTGCACCATCCCTTACAACATGAAAGCGGATCAACATGCAATGGAGATGAACACAAAGGTGCGAAACTTGAATGAAATAATCAGGCTGATACACAAAAGAAGCGTCCTCCCCGTTGGGCTGTTGGACGTGGCCGAGCAAATGGAGCTATCTGCTTTCCCTGACGATGCATCTGCGGATGGGATTCATTTTGATAGGCCCAGAGGGGTGGAGTGGTTGAATGACGTCTTCCAAAGGCACATAAACGCGTTGGAGACAGAGTTGCTAGAGACAGCACAGGTCACATTCGGACCACCCCCAAATCCACCTTTCTTCAACTCGAGGGCTTTGTCCAGTCGCTTGGGTGCGATGGCCGATTCTAGAGACAGTTCGAGGGATAGCCGAACCAAGTTGCCGGGCGCCGCGCCCATGGAGGCTGATGAGGCAACGTCATCAACTCCCCAGGGATCGATAATATCCTCAGTGGTGGTGGCGGAGAAGAAGAAGCCGGAGAGACCAGTGGAGACCAGCAGGTCGAAATATGTGGAGAAGGTCAAGGAGCTGGACCTGGAAGACCTGGAGTGCAGGCTAGAGTTAGCGAAAGCTTTGGGTCATGAGCAGGTGTCGCACGAAGACGTGGGTAGACTCCAGTGTGTGGACTGGCTGAAGGCTCACGAGACACACTTCTCGAGAGCCAATATGACAGAGACGGCGGATCTGACTGGGATTCCCACAAAATCGGTGATGGGACTATTATCTATAGACCTCTCAAGTCATTAGGGAGTGCGGGATTCGTGGTGGAGCCTCCCAAACACCGAACCAGCATTGCCAGGATTAGGGTGGCCACTCCAGCACAGTTGAGGGTGGTGGACAAGCTGATGGATCCGAGAGAGATGGGATTACCAGACGCCGCGTATGAAGGTACGAGACTGGCCAACGACCCCAGATACGGGAAAACCTGCGAGAATACGCAGCTGGCCAAAACCTTAGCTGTTTATGACAGGGCAGATACTGCCGCAGCGAGGGTAGTCATCGTGGCGGGATCGGACTTTGAGGGAACGTCTCCCAAATTGTTTTGGCCGGAAACTCTGATATATTCATTGCCGGGAGCGGAGCTAAACCAGATGTTAACCCTGGTGGTGGCAATAAAATCGGAGATGCCTTGCGAGCCTGAGCTACTGCTGTTTGCAGGGATGAACGATCACTTGCATGCGACGGGGTTTCTTGAGCAGCTCAAGGGTGATGAACCTACGCCGAAGAAGATCTGGGAAGCCATCCAGACATTATTTGCAGCCATGAATGAAGTACAAGAGAACGTTGCCTCACGATTTGGCTCCAAGACGAAAGTGGCGTTCACGACGTCCCCCGGCTACGCGAGCATGCCTCCCGCTCTGCAATTTATGTATGCAGTCTTGATCTTGATAGCAGAAGGGAATGGATGGCGTATTTTGATGGCAGCTCCCAATCGGGAACTGGAACCTACAAACTTGAGACTTCGCAGGTCAGAGCTCGCGGCGGCGTGGGCGGATGTGTCCCACGCGTTGAGGGGCTTTCACGAGTTGGCCGACATCCTCATCGTGTTGGACGAGGTCCTATTGCTGGAGATATCTAACTTCGCGGTGGTGACTCACCTGACGGCCAGTGTGTGGTTTCGAAACATGGAGGTGACCATCACAAGCTCCACCAGTAAATCTAGAGGGCCGAGCAACGAGAGGAAGAACGTGGCCGCATCGGAGAAGCAGCTGGAGTCGATGGTGTATCGACTGACACAAGAGGGAGGCAGGTGGCCCTTCCTGACACCAAGGCTGGAGAACCCCACGGAGAAGACAAGAGAAGATGCGCCGCTTCTGGTGAAGCAGATCTGGGATTTTCTTGAGGAGCAACTGGGAATAGCTGAGAAGAGGGAAATGCCGGTTGGCAGGTTCGTCACAGCAGCCAACGAAGTCACGATTGGAGGATTCTGGAGGGAGCACGCAAGGGGTGAGCTGAGGACGAGGAGGGATCACGAGATTCTTGAGTTCTTGAGTCCTTGTTGGGGAAAGGAGTTCCTGGCCGGAGTGTATAGCGCGAAAGAGACCATCTTTAAAGCCTTCATACAGGAAGTATTGAATATGCCCATCAGTCTGTTGCTGGCACTGTACCTGGTTTACCCAAGGTACCTGTTTAATATGGGTCCAGCATACATGTTCAGTCGGGGCGTGGACACCCTCCGGATAGACGGGTACTTGACATTGGTGCTTCTAACCCACGGGGAACTGGTGTCATTTCACCGACTGATGAAATACGGAGAGCCTCTGTCAATGGGGAGAACACACTCGAGCATTGACACCTACTCGTATAAGTGTGCTGCCGGGCTAAAGACGCTGCTGATACAGTACCTACTGATGCAGAACCGGCACCTAACTGGTGAAGAAAAGAGCCCGAAGACAAGAAAGGAGTGAAGGAAAGTGAATGGGGGCATGCCTCTATTGACGGATCTATGTCTGGCCATGAGATCGGACCCCATGGGGATGATCCGGGGACTAGGGGAGGTCGTAACCTGTATCTATGGACCGGCTGTCACGTTTGCGTTTCCAGATCCTCTGGTGAAAGCTTATCGACACTCAGTGACCCACGTGAGCCTCATAAGCGTACTAGATGGGACGACACTTAATTGGTGTCAGCAGGAGGTGCTAAGGGCGCAGATGAGCAACACAATGCTCTTCGGAAAGGTAAAGGATCCGGAGTTGGTGGTATACAGTTTTCGAGGACAAATGCAGTGCTGGATGGGATACAAGCGCGAAGGCCCCATCGAAACTTATCCCAAGTTCTGGAACCTAAATCCCCTGACAGCAAGTGGACGAGAGATTTTGAGAATTCCCGCATGGAAGAAAAGCTTCGAGCTAGTGAAAAGGGAGTTAGAGGCGATATTGGAGAAGGAGGTCCTGGCAGCAAGCATTCCCGAATTTCCGACAGTTAGGAGAATGACCCTGGGCATGAACAGCCCCCTGGTGGTCCCGTCCCTTTTCGCGAGAGCAGCAACCGAAGAACAGCAGAAGGAGTTCATCGACGGCTGGGATCCTCTCTTCATCGGCTACTCTGCAGCGATTTATTTTCATACCAGCGATGCGAAGATAAGTTCATGGACAACTCAAGCCAAGAAAATGAGAGGGTCGATGCCCCTGAAATTCGAGGTGCGAGATGCCTTGAGAACACTTGAGCGGGCAGGTCTAGAGAACCAGTTGCCGGTGTGGGACGATGGCAGGATGATAGTGAATGAAGGGCATATCGCACTGAAAGCAGACAATATGCTGTTTGCCACAAGGAAATACCGGGCACCTTACGGACTAGAGCAGGTGGAAAGGAGACAGGAGGGAAAGGAGCTGGATGCAGCAGGCCCATTGCATGTGGCCCTGACAGAGTATAAGGAAACGGGTCCAGCTACACCATCACCCCTATCAGTGGACACCCCTGGGGATAAAAGGAGTGGTCCCGTAGAAGATCGTTTCAGAAGGATTCTTGAGAGAAGACAAGCAGAATCGGGGGAGGAGAGCATGGATGAGACTCTCAGTGAGGCAGGAGAGGATTTGGAGGTGGGAAATACCCCGGAGCAGAAGCCATCAGAGGAAGAGTTCACCACGCAAGAGCTGTTGAAAGATCTGAGTGGAGAAAATTGGGCAGACACCCCCACGCCACCTTTGACCTCATCTCCCCGCAAGAACCTAGAGTTGCCACTGACGAGCGAGAATCCCAACATGGGAATGATCTTCCTGAGTGCGGAGAAAAGGGAGAAGAACACCTTCGAGGGAAACAGGGATGCCTTCCTAGGTACCCTGGATGCAGATGCTTGGCGAAGATTCTTGAGCGATTTTAATCGAGAAGTGGACGACGACACCACATTGGACGATTTCAAGGAGGAGCTGTGGGACACGGTGGTGAAGTTTGGAGAACCTATCCTGGTGGGGACAGGTCTGGAAGAGAAGGCTAGAGGAGAGCTGCTGAGCAAGATGGTCGAGTTGAGGAAGGCACCACGAAAGACCAGAGAAGACAAATGTAAAGACAGCTCTACTCCAAAACAAAAAACTGACGATAAAATAATTGAGCATGTAAGGGGGGATAAGGTCCGAACTAGTAATATAATTAAAAGTACTAATATCCTTAAGGCTCGAGCAGGGGGAGGCAAGAGTTGGAAGGGTTGGAGGGAGATGTCGAATCAGTGATGGTAACGTCAACGCCCCCGAGTAAAGAGGTCTCGCAAGAGGAAGAGAGACGTGGAGGGATTGGGAAGTCCTTCAGCGGATGCGGTCTCGGAGAAGAACTTGAGAGAGACGGCCCCCATGGTTCTGGCGCGATGGAAAGCAGCAGCCTACAAGAGTAGCTACGAGCCGAGGAAATTGCTCGACGTAGAAAAGGAGATGGAGATCCCCACCAGTTCAGCAACGGAAGAAGACTTCAAACTTCAGAGGATAAAAATGAAGCGAGGTTAAACGAGCGGGCAGACCTGGGAAGTGTACGTCGGCAAAGAATGGGTCTCAAATGAACACCATGCTACCGGGAAGCAAGTGACTAGCGACCCTCTTGAGAAAAATAAAACGAGGAACACCGCCCGACCGTGGTGGGTGGCCCTGGAAACATTGCAGGAATTGGAATACTGCCTGAAGAAGCTCGACAGTGGAGTGTCACGCAAACGACGCAACTGGGCTACCCAGCAGAAGGCTGGTATCAATAAATTAGAATTGGGGAGCCAACTGAAGAGATCTTGGCAGAACTTGTTAAAGGATCATTTTGAAGAAGCGATGAGAACATCATCATCGGCATCGCCGTTGATGGCGAATCCCTTTATTAGGACCGCAGGACAACTGATGTTCGCGTGGAGCCTGTTGGGAATAGAGTTAGAGACACTGACTTCGTACGATAAGTTGAAGTTGGGAGGCAAGAATCTAGAGGTATATCGAATGCTGATGCAGCACGTTGCTAGGGACAACTTAGGCTTGAGCCTGGAAAGGAGGAACGATGCTACTTGTTTCTTGAGATGGACAATGTCGATGATAACTGACAGTACCATCCTAGTATGTCACCAGAGAGCAATTGGAAGCAAGACGCTGGAGAGGAGAGTCTCCACAGTCATCTTGAATGTATACCAGAGTACTGGGATAGAAACGGAAGATGGTTCTAGGCAATCTCTAGAGAGCCACAGGAAGTTAGATGAGATACGGAGATTCTACAACAAGAAGTTCGAGGAAAAACACGACGTTCACCGTAACTTGGCTTCTTCAGGAGAGTACTCGAAACCCAACAAGAAGGGAGAGTATCAGTATGTGTCTGGAGTGATGGGGATGGCATACAACCCTTTCCAAGACTTAGAAGCTGGAGGTGCCCACAGAAACTATGAGGTGGCGGAGCTGCTGAAGTTCTGGATAGAGAAGATAATGGAGATAGACCCTGTGGAAAGAGAGAGACCTAGTCTGGGTTTGATTCTCGAGAGAACACCGGAAGTAATAAGTGTGCCACGCCCAAGTAAAAGAGTAGAACTAAGAATGGGTAACGGGAACGGCATGTTGACCACGAATCTGGGAGTGGCGTGGAAGTTGCTCAGGCCCTCTTGGTGTCCACATCCCCATGCGAGCCTGATCGAGGAAGTCACTGAGCGAGTGAGATTGGCGCCGACAGAGGATGAAGATTTAGCGACCTTGAGTATAGTACATAAACTGATCCTGCCTCAGATCAAGGAGTCAAGTGAGATGACGAGCGGAACAGGGTCGGTAAAGAAGATGGAGCCGGGCAGTTGTCTTGACTCGACGTGTGGGAATGGCGAGCACACCTGTGATGGACGATCGTGCATCAGGATACAGTCTTTCCAGAAAGAAGACCTAGTCACCTGGTTTGAAGATATCACCGAAAGGGAGAAAAGTGAGATACAGATAGTGGCTGAGTGTTACGCGAGTACCACTGTGAACCTAGCAACAGCTCTGGGGTTCTTCTCAAGAATGTGTAGTCTCCAGTCACTGGAGAGGCTAGAGTCAGAACACCACTTGGTGACCGCGTTGAGCGTGGAGTCATGGCCCGGAGTGTTGCAAGTGACCCAGAAACACATCAAGAGTTGGAAGGTTGGACTCGAAGCGGAGATGGGATTTCCCATGAGCGAAGCCTATGGACTGCCTCTAAATGCGAAGTCCCTAGTGGGGTCAGTGATGGCCAACCTATGTGGCAGCCACTATCCATTGCAAATGGCGATGGTAGAAGTGTCCAGCCAGAGGGTATTGATAGACAAAGCCTTCTTAGTGCCCAAATGTGTAAGACTGGCTCGGATGTCACATCATTCACACAAGCTGTTGAGGAAGATCCGAGGAACAGTGCCGAAAGAGCGAAGGGACGACTTGAGTGAAATCTGGGGTGAAGAACTTCTAGGCTTGGAGAGCGAAAACACAAGTGACCACGAGAGACAGAACGTGGTGGGGAAGCCCATAGTAGGTGCCCCAAACTTGGAAGAAGTCGAAGTGATACACGAGAAGATGATGGAACTTGAGCCTCTCCTAGAAGCCTCGGGAGAACGCAATCTTAGGATCATTGACCTCACACACGGGGATTGTCCATGCCACTGTCTGGCGCAGACAGTGTGGTACCCAGACCAAACCAATCTCTGCCTGATCTGGGATGTAGAAGAAATCAGGTCATTGGGACTACCCGAGCATCAACAAAAAGTGACCATCTTGGTGTTGAGCACAATGCTGGCTCTACGATGGATGGAAGAAAACATAGCAAAGTATCGAGAATCGATCACGCCAACAGCAGAGTCGATCCACGCGATAGATTACAGCAGGAGACTTGAGTTGTTCGAGACAGCATGCAGGGTGTTCGCCATACCAGTGGAGGTCAGACACCTGTGGAGCCGCTTGAGATTCTTTCCTTGGTTTCGCGCGACGTTAACATCCTGGTTATATGAAGCAACGAAGGATCACATGAGGAAACATCAAAAGGAATATCGACAATTCCAGGCCGAGATAGGACCGGATGCCTTCAAAAGACCTCTGCTGACCCATCGAAATGCGATCACGACGGGGTGGAAAAGAGTATCCAGAGACAACACTAGAGCGAGGGAGTCAATACTGGAGGAGGACCTGGCGAAGAATGTAAGCCTAAGTCTTCACAATTCCTTCTGTTTGAACCGGGAGTCGAGGGTGAAGAGCTTACCGAATCAAGCGAAGAGATTGCAAGAGCAAACGGAATGGATGCGATCCTATGAACAGCTGAAGGCTTGGGAGGAAATTGTGATCAGCTCCGATGACAAAGAGGCACTATTGGAACAGATCACAGTGTCAAAATTATCTGGATCGGGTACCTCGAGGGCGAAGAACACAAGGTGAGCCGGTGGCTCAAAAAGAAAAGTCTAGAGTCTTGAGAGGGAGGGGGCTTGAGGGTGAACTCGGATGAAATCTGGGTTCACGAAAAAGACATTTTAACAAATGAGATATTGTTAATAATATGCTAGATCTACTATATAAATTAAAATACTGCATGACAGTTTCCTGATTGAGTAGGACAAAAGAAATTTTAAATTACCAGCTTAAAAAGCGAGAATTCATAGGTGCAGGTGTGTGCAGACTTTGATTGCTGTTTAGCGATAGTGTGAAAATTTTATATGGTTGTGAATTTTGGAAGGTAGATAAACTTAAGTCTGCTGCAAACTTCTGTAAATGACCACTGGCACTGTATCTTGAGTGACACTTGGGCTTCTGGGGATTCACTGACAAAGACAGCACGCGATTAGGACATCGATCTTGAGTCCGAGGAGTATGTGCCAGTCGGTCATGTCTGGAAGTTTGACCTTGAGAGACACGAAAATACGTAATTTGGGAGTGGAATTTTAATTTTCAAAATTTCGAATGGAGCCTGTCATAATAAAAAGAGATAATAAAAAGAAGAGAGAACGACTATTTGGAACAAACTAGAGTGAACCTTCAATGGAAAGGTGGACAGCTTGAGTGTCCCAATGGTTCATACAAAAGCTCAAATTCTAGAGCCATAACTTACTTCTGTTACCAAAACTGACCAGTATCAAACTTATTTAATTATAATATCTGATTCTTGAGTTGCTTACCAATTTAATTACTCCTTGTACTCGAGTACATCAACATGTGAGTCCCTAATTTAATTTTCTCGAGTGTGTTTTATGATTGTTATGTTGAGATAAGGCGAGTTTTAGGTTGATCCATCTGAAATGGATCAAAGTTCCGCTGTCCAATAAAAAGTAACTTAACGGATTGTTCCGACCCTGTTTTTAACGGCGTTCGCGTATTTTGGGTATTTTGAGACTTAAGTATGGGGACGTTTTTATTTTCTAGAGTGGGGGGATATTTTGGTAGTAGCCTTTAAGCTGTAACGGGTTCTAGTCTCATGTCGCAAGCGAACCGAATTGGCTCCGACCGTTCTTGAGGTAGAAAAACACAAGAGATATGTAACAGTCGCCTACTTTAGTCACATATGAGGCTTAAGAAAAATAGGCCCTATAACCATTGGCTCAAGAGTCAGGGACACTATCTCTTGTGTTTTTCTACCTCAAGAACGGTCGGAGCCAATTCGGTTCGCTTGCGACATGAGACTAGAACCCGTTACAGCTTAAAGGCCACTACCAAAATACCCCCCACTCTAGAAAGTAAGAACGTCCCCATACTTAGGTCTCGAAATACCCAAAATACATGAACGCCGTTAAAAACCGGGTCGGAACAATCCGCTTAGTTACTTTTTATTGGACAGTGGAACTTTGATCCATTTCAGATGGATCAACCTAAAACTCGCCTTATCTCAACATAGCAGTCATAAAATACACTCGAGAAATTTAAATTGGGAACTCACATGTCGATGTGCTTGAGTACAAGGAGTAATAAAAAAGGTAAGCAACTCGAGAATTGGATAATACAACTAAATAAGTTTGATGCTAATTAGTTTTAACAACAGGAGTAAGTCCTGTCTCTAGAATCAAAGCTTTGTATGTACCATCGGGACATTCAAACTGCCAGCCTTTCCATTGAAGGCTCACTCTACTTTATTCGAATAGTTGTCCTTTCTCAAGTCTGTTCTCTCTTCTCCTGTTTCGGGATAAGACAGCTCTACTCTCTTATTATTTCGTATCGGGAAATTGCGAATAGCAATTTTCCTGCTGTTTTTCTTGAGTAGTTTCCCCGCAATTGTTAATTCGGTCGTTCTGATTTTTCACTTTGCGTTTTCAGTTGGTTCGAGAAAACTGAGCATGACAGGCTCCATTCGAAATTTTGAAAATTAAAACTTCACTCCAAAATTACGTGTCTCTCAAGGTCAAACCTCCAGACATGACCGACTGGCACATACTCCCCGGACTCGAGATCGATGTCCCCATCGCGTGCTGTCGTCTGCCAGTGAGTCCCAGAGAACCGAGTGTTGCTCAAGATACAGTGCCAGTGGTCATTTACAGAAGCTTGCAGCAGACTTAAGTTTATCTACCTTCCAAAATTCACAACCATATAAAATTTTCACACTATCGCCAAACAGCAATCAAAATATGCACACAACTGCACCCATGAATTCCCGCTTCTCAAGCTGGTAATTTTAAAATTTCTTTTGTCCAATTCAGTCAGCAAATTGTCATGCATCATTTTGATTTATATAATAGATCTATCATATTAATAACAATATCTTACTCGTCTAAAATTTCTTTTTCGTGAACCCACATTTCATCCGAGTTCACCCTCGACGCCCCTCCCTCTCAAGACTCAAGACTCTAGAATTTTCCCTACGAGCCACCGGCTCACCTCGTGTTCTTCGCCCTCGAGATACCCGACACAGGTGTTCTTGACACTGTATTCTGTTCCAACAGTGCCTCTTCGTCATCGGAGCTGATCACAATTTCCTCCCAGGCCTTCAGCTGTTCATAGGATCGCATCCACTCCCTCTGCTCTTGCAACCTCTTCAATTGATTTGGTAAGCTCTTCACCTTCAACTCCCGGTTCAAACAGAAGGAATTGTGAAGACTCATGCTTACATTCTTTGCCAGGTCCTCCTCCAGTATCGATTCCCTCGCTCTAGAATTGTCTCTGGATACTCTGCCCACTCTTTTCCACCCCGTCGTGATCGCATTTCGATGGGTTAGCAGAGGTCTCTTGAAGGCATCTGGTCCTATCTCGGCTTGGAAATGTCGATATTCTTTTTGCTGTTTCCTCATGTGATCCTTCGTCACCGCATATAACCAGGATGTTAACGTCGCGCGAAACCAAGGAAAGAATCTCAAGCGGCTCCATATGTGTCTGACCTCCATTGTTATGGCGAATACCTTGCATGCGGTCTCGAACAACTCAAGTCTCCTGCTGTAATCTATCGCATGAATCGACTCTGCTGTTGGCGTCTTCGATTCCCGATACTTCACAATGTTTTCTTCCATCCATCGTAGAGCCAGCATCGTGCTCACCACCAAGATGGTCACCTTTTGTCGATGCTCAGGTAGTCCCAACGACCTAATTTCTTCTACGTCCCAGATCAGGCAGAGATTGGCGTGGTCTGGGTACCACACTGTCTACGCCAGACAGTGGCACGGACAATCCCCGTGTGTGAGGTCGATGCTCCTAAGATTGCGTTCTCCCGAGGCTTCTAGGAGAGGCTCAAGTTCCATCATCTTCTCGTGTATCACGTCGACTTCTTCCGAGTTCGGAGCACCTACCATGGGTTTCCCCATCACGTTTTGTCTCCCGTGGTCACTTGTGTTCTCGCTCTCCAAGCCTAGAAGTTCTTCACCCCAGATTTCACTCAAGTCGTCCCTCTGTTCTTTCGGCACTGCTCCTCGGATCTTCTTCAACAGCTTGTGTGAATGATGCGACATCCGAGCCAGTCTCACGCATTTGGGCACTGAGAAGGCTTTGTCTACCAATACCCTCTGGCTGGACACCTCCACCATCGCCACGTGTAATGGATAGTGGCTTCCACATAGGTTGGCCATTACTGACCCCACTAAGGACTTCGCATTTAGGAGCAGTCCATAGGCTTCGCTCATGGGAAATCCCATTTCCGCCTCGAGTCCAATCTTCCAACTCTTGATGTGCTTCTGGCTCACTTGTAACACTCCGGACCATGACTCCACGCTCAATGAGGTCACTAGGTGGTGTTCCGACTCTAGCCTCTCCAGTGACTGGAGACTACACATTCTTGAGAAGAATCCCAGAGCTGTCGCTAGGTTCACAGTGGTACTCGCGTAACACTCAGCCACTATCTGTATCTCGCTCTTCTCCCTTTCGGTGATATCTTCAAACCAGGTGACTAGGTCCTCTCTCTGGAAGGATTGTATCCTGACGCATGATCGTCCATCACAAGTATGCTCGCCATTGCCACATGTCGAGTCAAGACAACTGTCCGGCTCCATCCTCTTCACCGACCCTGTTCCACTCGTCACCTCACTCGACTCCTTCATCTGAGGGAAGACCAGTCTATGTACTATACTCAAGGTCGCCAAATCTTCATCCTCTGTCGGTGCCAATCTCACTCGCTCAGTGACCTCCTCAATCAGGCTCGCATGGAGATGTGGACACCAGGAGGGCCTGAGCAATTTCCACACCACTCCCAGATTCGTGGTCATTACGCCATTCCCGTTGCCCATTTTTAGGTCCACTCTTTTACTTGAGCGTGGCACACTTATCACTTCCGGTGTTCTCTCGAGAATCAGACCCAGGCTAGGTCTCTCTCTCTCCACAGTGTCTATCTCCACTATCTTCTCTGTCCAGAATTTCAGCAACTCTGCCACCTCATAGTTTCTGTGGGCACCTCCAGCTTCCAAGTCCAAGAAAGGGTTGTACGCCATTCCCATCACTCCAGACACATACTGGTACTCTCCCTTTTTGTTGAGTTTTAAGTACTCTCCTGACGAAGCCAAGTTACGGTGAACGTCGTGTTTCTCCTCGAGCTTCTTGTTGTAGAACCTCCGTATCTCATCTAACCTCCTATGACTCTCTAGCGATTGCCTAGAACCATCCTCCTTTTCTATTCCAGTACTCTGGTACACATTCAAGATGACTGTGGAGACTCTCCTTTCCAGTGTCTTGCTTCCAACTGCTCTCTGATGACATGCTAGGATGGTACTGTCAGTCATCATCGACATCGTCCACCTCAAGAAACAGGTAGCATCTTTCCTTCTTGCCAGACTCAAGCCTGAGTTGTCCCTAGCGACGTGCTGCATCAGCATTCGATATATCTCTAGATTTTTTCCTCCCAGCTTCAGCTTATCGTACGAAGTCAGTGTCTCCAGCTCTATCCCCAACAGGCTCCACGCGAACATCAGTTGTCCTGCGGTCCTGATAAAGGGATTCGCCATCAACGGCGGTGCCGATGAAGACGTTCTCATCGCTTCTTCAAAATGATCTTTCAACAAGTTCTGCCAAGTTCTCTTCAGTTGGCTCCCCAATTCCAATTTATTGGTATCAGCCTTCTGCTGGGTAGCCCAGTTGCCCAGTTGCGTCGTTTGCGCGACACCACACTGTCGAGCTTCTTCAGACAGTCCTCCATTTCTTGCAATGTTTCCAGGGCCACCCACCACGGTCGAGAGGTATTCCTGGTTTTATTCTTCTCAGCTGGTCACTTGCTGGTCACTTGCTGGTCACTTGCTTCCCAATCGCCTGATGTTCGATTGAGACCCATTCTTTGCCGACGTCCACTTCCCAAGTCTGCCCGCTCGTCGAACCTCGCTTCATTTTTCTTCTCTGAGGTTTGAAGTCCTCCTCTGTCGTTGAGCTAGTGGAATTCTCCATCTCTTTTTCTACGTCGAGCAGTTTCCTCGGTTCGTAGCTACTCTTGTAGGCTGCTGTCTTCCATCGCGCCAGAACTATGGGGGCCGTCTCTCTCAAGTCCTTTTCCGAGACCGCATCCGCTGAAGGACTGCCCAACCCCTATACGTCTCTCTTCCTCTTGCGAGACCTCACGTCTTTACTCGGGGGCGTTGCCGTTATCATCATTGATTCGACTTCCTTGTCTCCAGCCAACCCTTCCAACTCTTGCCTCCCCCTGCTCGAGCCTTAAGGATATTAGTACTTTTAATTATATTACTAGTTCCGACCTTATCCTCCCTTATATGTTTAATTATTTTATTGTCAGTTTTTGTTTCGGAGTAGAGCTGTCTTTACATTTGTTTTCTCTGGTCTTTCTTGATGCTTTCCTCAACTCGACCATCTTGCTCAGCAGCTCTCCTCTAGCTTTCTCCTCCAAACCTGTCCCCATCAGGACAGGCTCACCGAACCTCACCACCGTGTCCCACAGTTCCTCTTTAAAATTGTCCAACGTGGTGTCTTCGTCCACTTCTCGATTGAAATCGCTCAAGAATTCTTGCCAAGCATCTTTATCCAGAGTGCCCAGGAAGGCATCCTTGTTTCCCTCGAAGGTATTCTTCTCCCTTCTCTCCGCACTCAAGAAGATCATTCCCATGTTCGGATTCTCGCTCGTCAATGGCAACTCTGGATCTTTGCGGGGGGATGAGGTCAGAGGTGGCGTGGGCGCGTCCGCCCAATTTTCTCCACTTAGGTCCTTCAACAGTTCTCGCGTGGTGAATTCTTCCTCCGCTGGCTTCTGCTCTGGCGTATTTCCCACCTCCATATCCTCTCCTCCCTCACTGAGAGTCTCATCCATGCTCTCTTCTCCCGACTCTGCTTCTCTCATCTCAAGAATCCTTCTGAATCGATCTTCTACGGGGCCACTCCTTTTCTCCCCAGGGGTGTCCACTGACAGGGGTGATGGTGTCGCTGGATTCGTTCCCTTGTGCTCTGTCAGTGCCACGTACAATGGGCCTGCTGCATCCAGCTCCTTTCCCTCCTGTCTCTTTTTCACCTGCTCTAGTCCGTGAGGTGCTCGGTATTTCCTTGTGGCAAGCAGTATCTCGTTGTCTCTCAGCGCGATATGCCCTTCATTCACTATTATCCTGCCATTGTCCCACACCGGCAACTTGTTATCCAGACTTGCTCGCTCAAGTGTTCTCAAGGCATCTCGCGCCTCGAATTTCGGGGGCATCGACCCTCTCATTTTCTTTGCTTGAGTCGTCCATGGACTTATCTTCGCATCGCTGGTATGAAAAGAAACCGCTGCAGTGTAGCCGATGAAGAGAGGATCCCAGCCGTCGATGAACTCCTCCTGCTGTTCTTCGGTCATTGTTCTCGCGTAAAGGGACGGGACAACCAGGGAACTGTTCATCCCCAGGGTCATTCTCCTCACTGTGGGGAACTCTGGAATGCTCGCTGGCAGGACTTCCTTCTCCAATATCGCCTCTAGCTCCCTCCTCACTAGCTCGAAGCTTTTCTTCCATGCAGGAATCCTCAAGATCTCTTGTCCATTTGTTGTCAAGGGATTCAGGTTCCAGAACTTGGGATAGGTTTCGATGGGGCCCTCGCGCTTGCCCCCCATCCGGCACTGCAGTTGTCCTCGAAAACTGTATACCACCAACTCTGGATCCTTCACCTTTCCAAAGAGCACCGTGTTGCTCATTTGAGCCCTTAGCACCTCCTGCTGACACCAATTAAGTGTCGTCCCATCCAATATGCTTATGAGGCTCATGTGGGTCACTGAGTATCGATAAGCTGTCAGCAGAGGATCTGGAAACGCGAACGTGACGGCCGGTCCATAGATACAGGTTACTACCTCTCCCAGCCCCCGGATCATCCCCATGGGGTCCGACCTCATGGCCAGGCATAGGTCCGTAAATAGGGGTATGCATCCATTCACTCTTCTCCATTCCTCTTTTGTCTTCGGGCTCTTTTCTTCACCAGTCAGGTGCCTGTTTTGCATCAGTAGGTACTGTGTCAGCAACGTCCTTAGTCCGGCAGCACACTTATACGAGTAGGTGTCAATACTCGAGTGTGTTCTTCCCATCGACAGGGGCTCTCCGTATCTCATCAGTCGGTGAAATGACGCCAGCTCACCGTGGGTCAGAAGCACTAACGTCAAGTACCCGTCTATCCTGAGGGTGTCCACGCCCCGACTGAACATGTATGCTGGGCCCATATTAAACAAGTACCTCGGGTAAACCAGGTACAGTGCCAGCAACAGACTGATAGGCATATTCAATATCTCCTGTATGAATGCTTTGAAGATAGTCTCTTTCGCACTATACACTCCGGCCAGGAAGTCTTTTCCCCAACAAGGACTCAAGAACTCAAGAATCTCATGATCCCTCCTCGTCCTCAGTTCACCCCTCGCGTGCTCCCTCCAGAATCCTCCAATCGTGACTTCGTTGGCTGCTGTGACGAACCTGCCAACCGTCAATTCCCTCTTCTCAGCTATTCCCAGTTGCTCGTCAAGAAAATCCCAGATCTGCTTCACCAGAAGCGGCGCATCTTCTCTTGTCTTCTCCGTGGCGTTTTCCAGTCTTGGTGTTAGGAAAGGCCACTTGCCTCTCTCTTGTGTCAATCGATACGCCATCGACTCTAGCTGCTTCTCCGATGCGGCCACATTCTTCCTCTCGTTGTTCGGCCCTCGAGTTTTACTGGTGGAGCTTGTGATGGTCAACTCCATGTCCCGAAACCACAGGCTGGCCGTCAGGTCAGTCACCACTGGGTGGTCGTCCCCTATAATCGGACTAAACTTGAGTTGCCTAGCGAAGTTAGATATCTCCAACAAGAGAACCTCGTCCAATACGATGAGGATGTCAGCCAACTCGTAAAAGCCTCTCAACGCATGGGAGACGTCCGCCCATGCCGCCGCGAGTTCTGATCTGCGAAGTCTCAAGTTCGTAGGTTCCAGTTCCCGGTTGGGGGCTGCCATCAGGACACGCCATCCATTCCCCTCCGCGATCAAGATCAAGATCGCGTACACAAATTGCAGAGCGAGAGGCATGGGGGATGTGGTGAACGCCACTTTTGTCTTGGAGCCGAATCTTGAGGCAACATTCTCTTGTACTTCATTCATGGCCGCAAATAATGTCTGGATGGCTTCCCAGATCCTCTTCGGTGTAGGCTCATCAGCCTTGAGCTGCTCAAGAAATCCCATTGCATGCAGATGATAATTCATCCCTGTGAACAGCAGTAGCTCAGGCTCGCAGGGCATCTCCGACTTTATTGCCACCACCAGGGTCAACATCTGGTTTAGCTCCGCTCCCGGCAAGGCATATATCAGAGTCTCCGGCCAGAACAACTTGGGAGACGTTCCCTCAAAGTCTGATCCCGCCACGATGACCACCCTTGCTGCGGCTGGGTCTGCCCTGTCATAGACTGCCAAGGTTTTAGCCAGCTGCGTCTTCCCGCAGGGTTTCCCGTATCGGGGGTCATTGGCTAATCTTGTACCTTCATATGCGGCGTCTGGTAGTTCAATTTTTCTCGGGTCCATCAGCTTGTCTACCACCCACAACTGTGCTGGAGTGGCCACTCTAATCCTGGCAATGCTGGTTCGGTGTTTGGGAGGCTCCACCACGACCCCGGGCTCCCCAATGACTTGAGAGGTCTGTAGTTAATCGGTCCCATCACTGATCTCGTGGGGATCCCAGTCAGATCCGCCGTCTCCATCAACTTCGCTCTCGAGAAGTGAGTCTCATGTGCCTTCAGCCAGTCCACGCACTGGTGTCTACCCAAGTCTTCGTGTGACACCTGCTCAAGACCCAAAGTTTTCGCTAGCTCCAGCCTGCATTCCAGATCCTCCAAGTCCAGCTCCTTGACTTTCTCCTCATATTTCAACCTGCTGATCTCCGCTGGCCTCTCCGACTTCTTCTTCTCCGCCACCACCACCGAGGATATTATCGACCCCTGAGGAGTTGACGACGTCGCTTCATCAGCCTCCATGGGCGCGGCGCTCGGCAGCTTGGCCCGGCTGTTCCTCGAACTGTCTCTAGAATCAGCCCTCTCGCCCAAGCGACAGGACAAAGCCCTCGGGTTGAAGAAGGGTGGGTTTGGGGGTGGTCCGAATGTGACCTGTGCCGTCTCTAGTAATTCCGCCTCCAGCGCACATATGTGCCTTTGGAAGACGTTGATCAACCACTCCACCCCTCTGGGCCTATCAAAGTGAATACCATCCGCGGATGCATCGTCAGGGAAAGTGGATAGCTCCATTTGCTCGGCCACGTCCAGTAGCCCAAGGGGAAGGACACTCCTTTGATGTATCTTCCTGATTATTTCGTTCAGGCTTCGCACTTTTGTGTTCATCTCCACTGCATGCTGATCCGCTCCCATGTTGTAGGGGACGGTACATACCGTGAGAATGGCCGGATCCATTTGGATCCGTAATTCCTCGAGAATGCAGCTCATCTTGTCGTGCAGCCTCGTCACCTTCCTTGCTTCCCCCCTGGACACGTCATTCGTCCCGACCATCAGGGTCACCGTGTATGCACTTACCATCCCTAACATCTCAAGTGTCGCTAACATCTGCGGCGTCGCGGCTCTTACGAAGCTCAAGAATCCCGTTTGCCAATGGGACTGGATCCGGGTCAGCACCCGCAGCAAGCTGTCCCCAATGATCAAGTGAACCACGCCATCAGGCATTCGCGGCTGCGTGAGGTACTCCACCCAAGTCGCGTCGTGGAAGCAATCTCTCCTCTCCCTCTGCGCCGCGTTCCTGTCCATCCATTTGTGCTTGCGGTATCTACCTTCCGTATTCTTCTTGTAGCTTGAGATTACCACACTCCTGACAGGTTGCTCCCCCCACGTCGAGGGTAAGTCCACTCTTGCTGGACTCTCGCGACTCCTCAGCTGTAGCCGCTCGTGCAACTCTTTCAGTCGTGACGAGCTGCCACTCACCTGACTACTACCCGGGGTCGAACTCGGTGTATATCCAGGCAGCGCGACGTCCATCAATGGTCGTATTACTTGTGTCTCTAGACCACGCAGGGAGGACGCTGATTCGGACGGTATCCACACCTCTAATCCCTCGTTCATATGTTCTTGAGCCGCACGATCGAGGTTGAATCGTCCCTTCGACCTAGGAGCTTCATCTACTTCCATGCGTGACTCTGGCCTTGAGCCAGTCACTACCCGCCTTTTGGGCCTAGCCCCTTTCTGTATGTCGAGCTCGCGTTGTTGTCGCTGGATCCTCTCAAGTTTTGCCTGGTCTCTCTCTAGCACCGCTTTCAGCTGCTCGCAATTCGCGGCATTCTCTCGCACCCTTTCTGCCTGTAGCTGTTCAGCTCTCATCATGTCCAGTTCCCTCCGTGCTTGATCCCTCTCAAGTTTTGCCTGATCTCTCTCGAGCACCGCTTGATCCCGGTCGAGGTTCGCCTTGTTCCTCTCCCGCTGAGTCCTCTCGAGCTCTCTCTTCATGATACTGACGTCCGGATAAGCTTCCCCCGTCTGCTGTGCCCGTGTCATCGATGGTGCCTTACTCGTGCTCTGGCTCGTGGATCTGACTGACGGTCTGACCGGCAGTGGGAATTCCCCCGCGCCATACTCCGTATTGTTGTTCTGGCCAGGGTTCCTCGCCAAATCGAACCCCCTTATTGCCCCATCCACGTTCCAGGACAGCCACCTGGTTTGTTCTTGATTGGACACTCCATCAGTGGTGTAGCCTACCATCAAAACCGCTTCTGTCGCAGACTCCCGACACTCGCCCTGTTCCTCCAATTGGAGGATGGCATTCAACATCACTGCCATTCTCTCGTCCACTTGAAAATAATCCAGGTCCCTCAGCCGCCTGTACAATCCGTCAAGTGTGGGTTTTTTCAAAGCCGATGGCATGGACTTCCAGAATCGATCTGCCATTTCCGTGATTTCCAAGTGATCTTGACTATTAGCAACTTGAGTTTTACCTAAGCAACTTGAGTTTGAGCAGCTTGAGTTGTCTTTTTGAGATATCGTTTTCTTCAATTGAATACAGATGAGTAGTCAATTTGACTTCAACAAATCAATCTGAAAATAACACCCGATTTTTTAGACCGACAAGCTGTGTCCCTAACCAGAAAACCCCCTTACTTTTATGATTAAAAACCCTTTCCTTTTCGCCCTACTAAAATAGTTCAATTGGAAATTTTCTAAAAACATGCAGATACATTTTATGTTTTAGCACTATCAATCATTTAAAATACTAATTGTCATGCCAATCGCCCCTAAGATTCCTCACCTGTTTTGTACCCCAGCACCTAACTCAAGACTCCTTCCTCACACCCGACTCGAGACCCCCGTGTACCCGACTCAGGCGATGCTCAAGTAGTATTTCTTATGAAGATACACCATTATCTCAGTTTCTGCGAAGACTACATGTAGGATAGCGTACAATTCCCTTGGGCTCAGTTTGCCCCTGTTTGGGTCATACACCGGCATTGAGACCTCCATTATCACTCTTTCAATCATGAAGTCTCGTAGTCTTGTTAGTGCCAACATCACGTGTTCGGGATCAATTGTGTTCCTGTCATTGACCCTCGTCACTAGGAAGCACAGGTATTTCCCCGGGACTTAAGCTACTGATGGTAGAAGCGCTGCCATCCCTCCCAGTCCTGGTCTCTGTCTGAACAGAAACTCTACGTTCTGGTATTCTCTCTTGAAGTCAGCCTACAGTCTTGATTTGAAACTCATGTCTGCCGTGATGCAGATCGCGCTCGTTCTGTTTGACAGGATGAAGTGACTATCTGTTATCATGATGTTTTCCGAGTACTGATTGGGTATTTCAAATTTCGTTTTGAAATTCCGGCCTATGTTAGGCTCTGGCTCATCTTCTTCCAGTTCCAATTCGCTTGTTTCTCTCACTTCCTTGAGCTTCTTTATCATCAAATTTTTGGTGTGGGTAAGTCCTACCCCCACTCCCCGGACAAAAATATTTATCGACGTCCCCGTCGATGTTGTCGGGTCTGAATTGTCCAGTGGAATGTCCAGCGGCCTGTCTGTTGCCGTCCAGCCGAAGAGAGGGTCTTCTGTCTTCATATGTTTTTCCGCTGACACGTCGACTTGTTGAATACTCTGTCCTCCATGGCCTTCGTCTTTGACGTCGCGTATCCACTCTAGTATCCTCAAGTTCGTGTTCTCCCTCCTCTCTATCTCGCTCTGTTCGAGGTCCGTCTCCATTTCTGGTGTCGAGTAATCTTCCCGCGGATAGTGTCCACCATCATCATTCCTCACCCAATTTGTCTGGCTGTATCTTATCAATCAAGAAGTCATCCCCGTATTTGTTGTACCTCATGCCGGTCCGTTTACAATTGCCAGCCCTGGTCCCCGGTGGTATTGGTCGATCTGGCTCCACCCACTTCGGCACCTCGTCCTGCTCCGGATCGTTCCAGTCTTCTTCTACAAACGATCCTGCTTCAGACTCCACCTCTATCTTTTCGTTGTCGTCCAAACTCAAGTTCTCATTACCATCATTTTTCTCTCTAGTGCCCTTTTCATTCACTTCACACGCTGGCTCTACCACCAGGTACTCGAGACCCTCCATGTCCCTCGGTATGCACCAGTCTTCCGGGGACGGGTCGTGAGGCTTCAGATTTTCGTAATGTGCTGCTCGCCCAGTGCTCAAGCGGTAGAACCGTCCTTGTTGATGTACTTCCGTTATCATGAATGGTCCCCTCCACTTCTTGAGTAGTTTCTTTGTTCCCTTGGGTGGTATGACATTTTGGAAGACCCACACGTACTGGCCCACTTCATATGGCTTTGCTTGTAATATTTTTTGTCATATTTCTTGCGTTGTCTCATTTGCGCTTGCGCCGTGTTCCTCCTACATAGCTCGTTTAGCTCTTGTTGTCTTTTGATCGCTTCTTTCACATATGCCTGAGGCGACGTCCTCTTCCCCTCGTATTCTGGGTAAAAAAATGTTAGAGGCATTGCCCTCTCCCTGCCCGTCAACATCATGAAAGGACTGATGCCCGTCGTTGAGTGATGTGTGCTGTGGCAGGTACTTATCCCAGTCCGTCATGTATCTTGAGCAGTACTCCCTTAACATGTTGACCAGTGTCCTGTTCTGTCTCTCTACCAACCCGTTGGTCTGTGGGTGGTAGGTCGTCGAGTGTGCTTGAGCAATGTGCGATCTCCTCATCAATTCTTTTGTCAAGTCCCCCACAAAAGCTTTGCCGTTGTCCGACTGGAAAGTCATTGGACAACCATACCGCGATATCCAATGAGTTATCAGATGATCACATGTCTCCTCGGCCGAGGCTGTCTGGCACGGAATCGCTTCCGCCAACTTCGTGAAGTGATCTATTATAACCAGTATCTGGTTATATCCCGACTGTGTCATGCAGATTTTTTGATGGTCTATCTGCACCACTTCATTGAATTCTGAGCTCTCAACGGACTTGAGGGGAAACTTCATATTCCTTGGGTCTTTTACCTGGAGACATGCCAGGCAGGCATTCACCCATCTCTCGCAAGCTTTTCTCATTCCCGGCCAATCAAACCTATGAAGTATCCTTTGTTGTACTTTATCTATCCCCTGGTGCCCCATCTGGTCGTGTGACCTGAAAAGCACCTCCGTTTGATACAATTGTGGCAGTATGATGAGGTTGTGTTTGTGTAATATCTTTTCCTCATCTCTCCTCTTGCACGCTACCACCCCATCAGCTGTGTGATAGAGTAAGTCTTTCTTTTCTTTGTAGAACTGGCTCAAGATCTTGTAGCTGTCTTCTTCAAGTTCCTCTTTCTCCCTGACCCCCAACTGGATCCATTTGGAGAGGTTACTTGTCATTTTGTCATTCTTCTGGGCTCTTATTAGGTCTGACAGCCCGTACCTTACAAAAACTTGGAAACCAGATCTGAGCATCGTAAAATCTTGCCTATTTCAGATCTTGTCCAGACATGGTGCATGTTTCGTTTGGACATGGAATTGTCTGAATCAGGACTGAGGCAGGTATGGATTCTATCACAAAAGTAGATCTGCTCAAGGTCTGTTTCAGACCTGGAACATATATGGGTCAGATCTGCACCAGGTCTGACCCATGTGTGCTCCAGGTCTGAATCAGGCCATGAGCAGATCTGCTTTTGTGATGGAATCCATACCTGCCTCAGTCCTGATTTAGACATGCCCATGTCCAAACGAAACATGCACCATGTCTGGACAAGATCTGATAAAGGCAAGATTTTAAGATGCTCAGGTCTGGTTTCCAAGTTTTTGTTGGATAGATTTCCACTCACTAAAATTTCAAAAATACTCCGCGGCAGATCGATTCAAGGGTCTAAAAACAGTTTTGATCAATTTTTTTGCAAACAAGGCGAAAAAACAAGCTGTTTAAAAGATTTATTGAAATGTTTTATTTTCAATATTTTAACTAAAACACTTGCCAGATGTTGAAGAACAAGAAAATGAAAAACATAATTGGGCTCTTTTCCAACTTCCAAACCCCCAACGCAGTTTATAACATTAGAAGTCGTTTTTAAAAAATTTCAAATAATGAATTTGAGAAAACAGGGGGGATGGAAATTGGAAAAGAGCCCATAAGTCAGATTTTGAGTTATATTGCTCGAAAAATTGTTATATTGTTAATATTTCTGTTCCTTCTTTTTCAAATATGACGTTCATTTGTTTCACTGAGACTCATTTGTTGCTCTGGGCAGATCAGACAGAGAACCAGCCGAGCACCAGTGACGACTCCAACTGCTCCGGTGGCCTAAACAGCGTAGCAAAATTTAATTTTATCTAAAAAAATCACTACACAACAGACAACAAACTGTGCGCGAGCAAATGCACAGTTTGTCAACCCCTCAGCTAAATTGAAAGCCTCAACAGCGCAGCGAACGAGCAAGCAACCTTAACTTTACACACCAGACTAAGCAAAAACCACTAGGGCTAGGCAAACAACGCAAAAAACACCTAAGCTAGCACTAGGGGGAGGGGAGAACATACACACCTGAGCTTGAAGAGTCGGTCCAGGCAGACAACTGCTGCACTAGGAAGCCCAGACAGAGAGCCAGCCCAGCACCAGTGACGACTCCTACTGCTCCGGTGGCCTAAACAGCATAGAAAAATTTAATATTATCTAAAAAAATCACTGCACAACAGACAACAAACTGTGAGCGAGCAAATGCACAGTTTGTCAACCCCTCAGCTAAAATGAAAGCCTCAACAGCGCAGCGAACGAGCAAGCAACCTTAAAATTACACACCAGACTAAGCAAAAACCACCAAGGCTAGGCAACCAATGCAAAAAAAAACTCCTAAGCTAGCACTAGGGTGAGGGGAGAACATACACACCTGAGGTTGAAGAGTCGGTCCAGGCAGACAACTGCTGCACTAGGCAGCCCAGACAGAGAACCAGCCGAGCACCAGTGACGACTCCAACTGCTCCGGTGGCCTAAACAGCATAGCAAAAATTAATATAATCTTAAAAAATCACTACACAACAAAAAACAAACTGTGAGCGAGCAAATGCACAGTTTGTCAACCCCTCAGCTAAAATGAAAGCCTCAACAGCGCAACGAACGAGCAAGCAACCTTAAAATTACACACCATACTAAGCAAACACCACCAAGGCTAGGCAACCAACGCAAAAAACTCCTAAGCTAGCGCTAGGGTGAGGGGAGAACATACACACTTGAGGTTGAAGAGTCGGTCCAGGCAGACAACTGTTGCACTAGGCAGCCCAGACAGAGAACCAGCCGAGCACCAGTGACGAATCCAACTGCTCCGGTAGCCTAAACAGCATAGCAAAATTTAACATAATCTTAAAAACTCACTACACAACAAAAAACAAACTGGGCGCGAGCAAATGCACAGTTTGTCAACCCCTCAGCTAAAATGAAAGCCTCGACAGCGCAGCGAATGAGCAAGCAACCTTAACCTTACACACCAGACTAAGCAAAAACCACTAGGGCTAGGCAAATAACGCAAAAAACACCTAAGATAGCTTAGGGGGAGGGGAGAACATACACACCTGAGGTTGAAGAGTCGGTCCAGGCAGACAAATGCTGCACTAGGCAGCCCAGACAGAGAACCAGCCCAGCACCAGTGACGACTCCTACTGCTCCGGTGGCCTAAACAGCATAGCGAAATTTAATATTATCTAAAAAAATCACTACACAACAGACAACAAACTGTGCGCGAGCAAATGCACAGTTTGTCAACCCCTCAGCTAAAATGAATGCCTCAACAGCGCAGCGAACGAGCAAGCAACCTTAATTTTACACACCAGACTAAGCAAAAACCACTAGGGCTAGGCAAACAACGCAAAAAACACCTAAGCCAGCACTAGGGTGAGGGGAGAACATACACACCTGAGGTTGAAGAGTCGGTCCAGGCAGACAACTGCTGCACTAGGCAGCCCAGACAGAGAACCAGCCAAGCACCAGTGGCGACTCCTACTGCTCCGGTGGCCTGAACAGCAGAGCGAAATTTAATATTATCTAAAAAAATCCCTAGACAACAGACAACAAACTGTGCGCGAGCAAATGCACAGTTTGTCAACCCCTCAGCTAAAAAGAAAGCCTCAACAGCGCAGCGAACAAGCAAGCAACCTTAACTTTACACACCAGATTAAGCAAAAACCACTAGGGCTAGGCAACTAACGCAAAAAACACCTAAGCTAGCACTAGGGTGAGGGGAGAACATACACACCAGAGGTTGAAGAGTCGGTCCAGGCAGACAACTGCTGCACTAGGCAGCCCAGACAGAGCACCAGCCAAGCACCAGTGACGACTCCAACTGCTCCGGTGGCCTCAACAGCATAGCAAAATTTAATATAATCTAAAAAAATCACTACACAACAGACAACAAACTGTGCGCGAGCAAATGCACAGTTTGTCAACCCCTCAGCTAAAATGAAAGCCTCAACAGCGCAACGAACGAGTAAGCAACCTTAAAATTACACACCAGACTAAGTAAAAACCACCAAGGCTAGGCAACCAACGCAAAAAAACTCCTAAGCTAGCACTAGGGTGAGGGGAGAACATACACACCTGAGGTTGAAGAGTCGGTCCAGGCAGACAACTGCTGCACTAGGCAGCCCAGACAGAGAACCAGCCGAGCACCAGTGACGACTCCAACTGCTCCGGTGGCCTAAACAGCATAGCAAAATTTAATATAATCTTAAAAAATCACTACACAACAAAAAACAAAATGGGCGCGAGCAAATGCACAGTTTGTCCACCCCTCAGCTAAAATGAAAGCCTCAACAGCGCAGCGAATGAGCAAGCGACCTTAACCTTACACACCATACTAAGCAAAAACCACTAGGGCTAGGCAAACAACGCAAAAAACACCTAAGATAGCTTAGGGGGAGGGGAGAACATACACACCTGAGGTTGAAGAGTCGGTCCAGGCAGACAAATGCTGCACTAGGCAGCCCAGACAGAGAACCAGCCCAGCACCAGTGACGACTCCTACGGCTCCGGTGGCCTAAACAGCATAGCGAAATTTAATATTATCTAAAAAAATCACTACACAAAGACAACAAACTGTGCGCGAGCAAGTGCACAGTTTGCCAACCCCTCAGCTAAAATGAAAGCCTCAACAGCGCAGCGAACAAGCAAGCAACCTTAACTTTACACACCAGATTAAGCAAAAACCACTAGGGCTAGGCAACTAACGCAAAAAACACCTAAGCTAGCACTAGGGTGAGGGGAGAACATACACACCTGAGCTTGAAGAGTCGGTCCAGGCAGACAACTGCTGCACTAGGCAGCCCAGACAGAGAACCAGCCAATCACCAGTGACGACTCCAACTGCTCCGGTGGCCTCAACAGCATAGCAAAATTTAATATAATCTAAAAAAATCACTACACAACAGACAACAAACTGTGCGCGAGCAAATGCACAGTTTGTCAACCCCTCAGCTAACAAATCTCGAATAAAAGAGGTAAGTTGACCATCTCGTTCTAGTGAAATATTTCAACAAATTAATCTCGAAAAAAAATCAGATTTGACGACGCTCAGTAAAGGCAAACGTTAAAAATGCGTCAGAACGGAAAAAGCAGCTATGATAAAATAAGATGCGCGGATGGTTGATTGGACTTGAATTTATAATTACCAAGCAGTAACGAAGCAGAAACACCAGTCAAGTCACGCCGATATTAATTAAGCCCAAAAATTATTGAGCAAAAAAAATGAATAATTAACAAATCGAGCTGGTTAAATTACAACCAACATGAAAAACTTATTTCGATTCAACTGGATTTGTAAAATGCTAAAAACAACTGCAGTTAAAATTGTTTACAGCTAAAATAAACGATTCTAAGATGTGGCAACTAAGCCGAAATTTTTTTTGAACCGGAATAAATATCGTGTGAAAGAAACGGTTCCTGGTCAGATTCGAACCAGGACCTTTGCCGTCCCAGACGTATTCGTAACCACCAGGCTAAGCGTTCTAGCGTCACTACTAATTTTGAATTCATTATGATCCATGTTACCACCAGTTCAATTAGTCCTGTGGACAAAGTTGTTTACGGGGAAAAAGACTAGTACCCAATTGCAATACCCTTGCTATCGCCAGGGTAATAAACTGGTCTGAAAAGCGATTCGTTTCATTTTTTTCAGACAGTTTTTTTAACCAGAGAACTTCTTTGAGTTTTAAGTAGCAGCTCGAGTTACATCTCTAAGGACTTAAAAATGGTTTCTCACTCAGTATCTATTCACAATTTTTTTGTTTTTGAAATCTACAAACAAAATTTTCTTTGAAAGGTCTCGATATACAGAGGAAAAATTACCAGCTTTAGGCACTACAAATAGCCATTTTCAAAAAGCCTTTTTCTCCACTATTTATGATTATAATTGCGCCAAACAAACTACTGCGATCGATTCTTGAAAAAATCGATAACGAATTCTTACACAAAAAATATATGAGCTCGACTGAATCTCCAGCTGACGCTGTGACTCTATAATGTGTTAACTTTTTCAACGAAGCCAATCCACAATCTCCGGCATCGTAAACACAAGGTCTCTTATTACATGCAGCGTCACAGTACTTATCGCCAAGCCACGAATCTGTACAGCCTACAGTACAGCTCCCCGAGCTGTCATCACTGCCTATTTCTGACTGCCCGTCTCGATTGCCTCCGATGTTGTTTTCGTTCTGTTCTCGACAGTCACCACCGTCGAACTCTTATTGGGCGTTGTTGCAGGCTGCGTCGCAATACCCGTCGTGTATCCACGCATTGGGACACTCGTCCTTACAGGGAGGGACAGGCCATCCATTGTATAACTACAGAACAAACAGTAAAAACTTCACAAGAGATTTTTAAAAACTCTAATATAAAGTGTTTTTAACCGAAAAAATTATGCTACCAATCAATCTTGAATGACGTGTTTGAGGTTCGAAGAAATACGTATGCAAAAACTGTTCACTCAATTATTATTTATATTAGCTCTTCAAATCTAATGAATGGTATTTAAGTTGTAGTACTTGACCAGAGAGATAAGCCAAGTTTCTGGGCGAACTATTGATTTGAAACAAAAGAAATGATTTTTTTTCTTCATGCGTCTTTCCCATTTTATTCAGTTAATTCAAATTATTCTTTTCTAAAAATTTAGGGCAGCACTTTTGGGTTCGTCTCCTTTTCTCTGAGAATTGTTGATAAAAAAAGCGCTTCATTTGAAGTTTGATTATTAATTACGGTGACGACCAGAAATTTTTCTGACTCTTTTTCACTCGATATTTAATCAACTGGTTTTATCATGGAAATCAATCAATCAGTGATTCTATTCCGTCTTAGCTGCTGATATTTGCTTACTTTATAGCCAGATTGATGCGTGAAGAAATCTTGAGGGAACACTGGCTTCCCTAGCATCACATCGTCATTGAAGCAGAGAAAATGTTTGGCCAGACCTGGAATCTTGTGCAGCTGACTTTCAATAGCTGGAGATGAAAAAGTCGGCAGATACCCTTCGCCAGACGGAAAGATTTGAGCATGAGTCACAATAGTTAGTCTGGGCGATTCCAAGTTGAGCCAAGCAGGCACCTGGCCATTTGTCACAATGAAAATATGTCGCACCCAAGGAGCGAATTTCGCTACCGATCTCAGAGACTAGCGCAGCTCCTCATTGTCGGTAAATCGACCCGGCGAGAGCCATTCAGGGTCTGCTATCACCTAAAATGTCACCTAATATTATTTTGTAAGAGTAACATTTATACGCTAAAAGAAAATCGTGTTCTTTCCCACTGAATCTTATGTTTATTTTCACTTTTAACAATTCTAACTCAGACCACACAAGGTCTAAGAAAACAATGGGATGTCTGATGAAAACAACGAAAAATGATTTCCATTAAGAAAATTGATTTCCATTAAGCCTTCCAACAAAACAAAAATTCATTAGTTAAAAACAAAAAGTATATTCAAATCTGTAAGTTTGACTTTTTATAGAAGGCATTTACAATGATAGGTGCGGTGCATTTCTATTTTCATACTTTCCCATGAAATAGAAAACAAGACTAGTTTTCCCTTTAAGTGTGCGCGAATATTTTTGACAAACAAAATTGTTGATCAACTATGAAATTTGGGCTAATGACATTAAACATCAGCTTTTGAAACTTGAGTCGTGAATGGAAACAAGACTGTTCGTTTACAGGGCAAAGTCCTGAATGTTTCGACTGCCCTTTAATCCATATCAAAAAATTTTTTGAAGAAAAGAGTACCCAAAAGCTAAATTTTGGACCCAAAGATAAATTTTGATTGAGTCGTACGAATTTAAAAAGACCATTTAGCTAGTCTCATTTAAATTTTGGAACGATTTTGTTGTGCGAGATGATTCACCATGCATAAATAGTTCGTAATATGCTCTAAGAATTATGAATAAAATCCTAAAATCGCGCATAAATTAGTCCAGAGCATGGCCAAATTGGCAATTTTCAACCCTCATAACATTGCAAAAAAGATCGAAGGTATCATAATTTTTAAATTTGATTTCGAGGAGTCGATATCTTGAATGGTAAATAAATTTTTTTGTTAAAATCTAAGATTTCGATCGCCGAAATTTGGTTACACCAAGCATAAAAAAACCACACCAAACAAAAAAATTCCGTTTTAGTTGAAAGTCGGAACATAACTAAATCAATAAGCATCAATTTCATGTAGACCAATTGTAGTGCGGAACAATTCACTACGCATAGCTACTTTGTGTTACACTTCGTTATCAAAAGTTCAGGCACACTTTTTAGCTGCATTCCCGCACCTAGCGCCCATGGATTCTAATCGACTGTATTGGATTCACGAGACAAAAATTAATCCATTAAAATCCATAGTGAAATTGCAAAAGATGTAAAATTCAGATCACGAAATCGATTCTAAAGCCAATAAAATAGATTATTTTCGAAATAAAATAGTCCCTTATAATCGATTATAACCCATTAGTTTTTGCAAGTAAATTGCTTATTTTCGACAAGATATTTCATTATAATTGATTATTATTGTAAAAAAAAATCATTATAATTTTTCGTAATCCATTTTCTTTTTGGAACTAAACTTGAATAATTTTGCAGAAGTTTTTACTAAATGCCAAGTGTCTCCACGTCATACACTCAAGTTTTCTACCTTCTCCACAACTATAGAGGGAGGGGGGTTAACGGGGGGAAACTGGGGGGGGGGGGGTGTCAATCATTAACCCCCTTCACCAAAGTCTACCAATAAGTCATCTCCTCATGTTCAACCATAAGGGGGCGAATGACATGTGAGGTAAACAGGCATAAAGTAAAGGGAGGAGGGATAAAAACTGACATGAGTTGAGAAAACAGAGACAAAAAGTATATAAATTTTAATGTGATATGTAACATTTTATGAAACGTAGTACGTAACAACTATGAGATAATTTGAAAAAAAAATTGTAAATTTCATGATTAATTTCTCAAAAAATCCATTATAATCGATTTTAATATCAAAAACTATTAAGATTAGAATCCATTTTTAATGGATTATAATCGATTGTTTTGTAATTTTATAGATACTGACCATATTATTGCAATATCATGGATTATGATCCATGGGCGCTCGGTTCGGTGTCGCTTCAAATCGACCGTAGTAAAGAGAATAAAGCAGTGAGCGCCCCCTTCTATCATAGTTGTTGTCGTCTGAAAATACACACCAATTGCTTTCACAAGTAGACCAGTATCCGCATAGGGACAGAAACGTATCAGGAGTTAAAATTAACCTTTTGAGGATTACTAAAAACTGAAGTTTAGTTCTTGGCTTAAGCCGAACAATCAGACGAGGTATCTGTAAATTTACTTACTAAATATGCCTGTTGCGCTATGATATTGTTTTGTCGGGGGTTCCTTAAAATCCTCTCTCGACTTAAGTCGTGAATTATTTCCGCAATGATGAAGTTGGTTTTGTTGAAATTGGCGAACTCTTCGATTGTCATAAAACGGAGAGCAGTCGAAGCGTCTGGGAAAGCATTGATCTCTACTTCCTTGTTCACTTTCAAATGTTTCTCTTTTGTTTCGAATGCGATGAATTTGGATGGCACACAATCTTTCAGCAAACACTTCAGGGATGTTTCGTTAGTCTGAGGGTTCCGATGCTTTGAGTATATATGACCTAGAAAAAAAATAGTTTAATCGAAATAACGGCGTATACGGCGAAAAAGCCCACAACATGTTATTTCGAATAGACCATTTATCTGATAATTGGCAGGGTAGTTTTAGTGAAGACAGTTTCCAAAAAATGGAATTCCCATTTGCTTTTCCCGAAAACCACGATCATTTGTTCTACAAAAACCAGGTCGCTGCCGCTTAGTGCAGAGAGAATTCCCGCAACCGGGTTTTTCCGATTAAACACTTAAGCTAAAAATTGGTACGGAATTTTTCGAGAAAAGTCAACTTTTTTTTTACAAAAATGACTTCTCCGAGGGCCAAAACTTTCTTTCTAAAAATAAATTTTAGGGAATGACCGCCTTTCTGATAAGGTTTCTCTCAACCCGTTATTTCGATTATAGCCCTTGATATCAGATTTGGCTTAGTAGCTTTCAAAAAAAAGTCGAAAAAAAAACGATCAAAAATAAAAAAAAGGACAGATTTTTTTTTAGAAAAATAGGGCGTATTCTCTTACACCAGGAAGATTACCACAACCTCTTTACACAATTAGGCCTTCAATCGCAGATTTAGGATTATGGTTTCTTAGAAAGGTCAAAAAAATTTGAGAAAACGGTCAAAAAAGCAAAAATTTGGTTTTTCCGAGGGTCATTATTTTTTGTTTAAAATTGGACTTATGCAGGGTCAAAAGTTTCAAAATGGCCAAAAATTTCCGAGAGCAGTAGAAAATATGTTAAGACCACCAGATAATTTGCAACTATTAATACCATAATTACCAAGTATTTTTCGGCTAACATCTTTTTTTCAAAACTACATCGGGAACTTTTTCGAAGGCAACTGTAACAATTTCCGTAAAGCTAATCCGGTACAAAGAAACATTTAGTTACCTTCTCCTGATATATTAACTTCAGCTATTAACCCTTTTTTGATCAGATCTTGTTTGGCTTCACGTAATTGAAGCATTAATTCTCTATCAGATCTATTGACCCAAGTGTAGACAACGTCAATAGGCAGTATTGGTGATAACCTAAATCCATTATCATGTAACGAGATTGCTATAACTAATACGTCAGACGAACGAGACAAACAAAAACTACTCTTCAAACTGGCTCCTTTTTCCAATTTTGTCACTGTACACAGAGAAGAATGAATCGCAGTTATACTGCGAGTAGATATAAAGATTCTAAAATAACAAATTAGACTCGCAATTTTCAAAAAAAAAAACAATTATTTGCATAAATTGTAATTGGCTTTGTAAGATCAAAAAAATTATCAAACAAATCAAATCTTACCTCCAAAAGGTGGATGAAAATTACAGTTACAATAATTATTAGGGTGTTCCACAGAAACGTAACTAGTTTTTTTTCTCATAGCTATCCTGAAAACAGAAAAGTCCCAATTGATCTAATTTGTTATTATAACAGAAAATAGCGTTTTTCGGCGTGCATAATTACTACCCACGCCTTCACTAAAAACTGAAAACAAGGACGTGATTTTAAAGGACAAATGGATTAACCAGGATAAATGGATTAACCCTGGGCATAAAAAATCAATGATATAAAAAACAATATCAGAGTTTTACAAATAGTTTGAATGTTTCAGTTTCTGAGCGCCAGAGACAAAAATAAGATCAAAGCGAGAAAAGGCACAAATTTTAGAGCACAAGCTCTACATGATCTAGAAAAATTGAAATGAACCGTACAATATCGCCCAAAACTGATTTGGGGGGAGGTAAATATGGATTTTTCGGGAATTAACTTTAAATGCAGCCCAGATTTAAACAAAAGTATTAGTTTTATTTTAAAAAATTTTGATTGAAAAAACAGAAAATCAAGTAGCTAACAGCATTCAAAACATAAAAATGCGAAAACTAAAAATTGTAATTGTGTTGTTGTTCGAATAAATCAATACTCTATACCAGTAGTCGAGTTAAGGGGAGCGGGGCGAACGCCTCTTTTGTCAGCGATTCGACCCCCTGGCGACCTAAAGACTCCCTCCTTTGTACTGTTTTGAGATGTCGATTTTTGGCTAACATACCTTAAAAGTTTTTTATAAGGTGCCTTCAGCTCCAATATATCCCTGCGCATATCTGTATTTTTATTTTATTTCTGTACAGGCTGACGGGTTTACAAAGGGTAAGACCCAGGAGGAGAAAAAAAAACAAAAAAGAAGTACCAAAAATTGTACCTGTTTCTAATCTACGGCTCAGTTTATTTTTTTGGTTAATTCTTTGCAACAGTCTTTGTCATTTATTCATAAAAGTGACACTTGAAAGCAAAGACTAACGAGGATCCCGCCGACATCCAATCCTCGTGCCCCGAATTCTGAAACCCATAATTACTACCCACGCCTTCACTAAAAACTGAAAACAAGGACGTGATTTTAAACGAGTTTTAGAGTTATTTGTTAAAATAACTATTTTCAACGGGAAAAAAACAAGACACGTGACAAAAGTTCAGAACTCATTCGAAAATTTCAAAAAAAAAATTTCAGATCTGATCATGTCTGATGCAGTTCAGGACAGATATGCAATCTCACAACAAATGGATTCAACCTGGGCATATCTGTATTTTTATTTTTTTTCCGTAACATTAAAATTGTTGTATCTTCCAGGTCTGAACATGTCTGATACAGTTTAGGACAGATATGCAATCTCACAACAAATGGATTAACCCTGGGCATATCTGTATTTTTATTTTCTTTCTGTACGGGAGTCTATATCTCGCCTTGACATGCTCCTTTAGCGCCATGATCTGTCCATTCATCTCACCAGGGTTGTGGATGTCATCACTCAGTTTCACGCATATCATCCTTTTCACGATTTTCATATCGTCTTCTGGTACCAGATTCGTTCTGACGTTTGAGTTGCACGATAGTTCCCTGAATGGCTTTCTTGAAACCGCTATTTTCTCAAGTTCTTCACCACCTCTTATCTCTTGTATGTCCAGATTGTACGTTCCTGAAGATGGGTCCGTCTGTAACTCCCTGTCGTGGTGCCTTGTCTTCTCTTCCGCTA